>NC_134398.1:199696582-199996582 GCF_050003625.1 Haematobia irritans
AACTCTTACTGCTGAAGTATTTTTTGCTGGGATAGTACCACCGCTTACATAAAAATGTGATTTCTATAGAAAATTTTGTCAAAATTTTATTTCTATAGAAAATTTTGTCAAAATTTTATTTCTATAGAAAATTTTGTCAAAATTTTATTTCTATAGAAAAATTTGTCAAAATTTTATTTCTGTAGAAAATTTTGTCAAAATTTTATTTCTATAGAAAATTTTGTCAAAATTTTATTTCTATAAAAAATTTTGTCAAAATTTTATTTCTATAGAAAATTTCTATACCTATAAAAAAATTTTGTCAAAATTTTATTTCTATAGAAAATTTTTCAATATTTTATTTCTATAATAAAAAATTGTCAAAATTTTATTTCTATAGAAAATTTTGTCAAAATTTTATTTCTATAGAAAATTTTGTCAAAATTTTATTTCTATAGAAAATTTTATTTCTATAAAAAAATTTTCAAAATTTTATTTTTATAGAAAATTTTGTCAAAATTTTATTTCTATAGAAAATTTTGTCAAAATTTTATTTCTATAGAACATTTTCTCAAAATTTTATTTCTATAGAAAATTTTCGCAAAATTTAATTTCTATAGAAAATTTTGTCAATATTTTATTTCTATAGAAAATTTTCGAAAAAAAATTATTTCTATATAATATTTTGTCAATATTTTATTTTTATAGAAAATTTTGTCAAAATTTTATTTCTATAGAAAATTTTGTCAAAATTTTATTTCTATAGAAAATGTTGTCAAAATTTTATTTCTATAGAAAATTTTGTCAAAATTTTATTTCTATAAAAAATTTTGTCAAAATTTTATTTCTATAGAAAATTTCTATACATATATAAAAATTTTGGGAGCCACCGTGGTGCAATGGTTAGCATGCCCGCCTTGCATACACAAGGTCGTGGGTTCGATTCCTGTTTCGAGCGAACACCAAAAAGTTTTTCAGCGGTGGATTATCCCACCTCAGTAATGCTGGTGACATTTCTGAGGGTTTTAAAGCTTCTCTAAGTGGTTTCACTGCAATGTGGAACGCCGTTCGGACTCGGCTATAAAAAGGAGGTCCCTTGTCATTGAACTTAACATGGAATCGGGCAGCACTCAGTGATAGGAGAGAAGTTCACCAATGTGGTATCACAATGGACTGAATAGTCTAAGTGAGCCTGATACATCGGGCTGCCACCTAACCTAACCTAACCTAACCTAACCTAACCTAACCTAACCTAACCTAACCTAACCTAACCTAACCTAACCTAACCTAACCTAACTTAACCTATATTAAAATTTTGTCAAAATTCTATAATAAAAAATTGTCAAAATTTTATTTCTATAGAAAATTTTGTCAAAATTTTATTTCTATAAAATATTTTGTCAATTTCTTATTTTTATAGAAAATTTTGCCAAAATTTTATTTCTATGAAAATTTTGTCAAAATTTTATTTCTATAGAAAATTTTGTCAAAATTTTATTTCTATAGGAAATTTTGTCAAAATTTTATTTCTATAGAAAATTTGTCAAAATTTTATTTCTATAAAAAAAATTTGTAAAAATTTTATTTCTATAGAAAATTTTGTCAAAATTTTATTTCTATAGAAAATTTTCGAAAAAAATTATTTCTATAGAAAATTTTATCAATATTTTATTTCAAATTTCTATACCTATATAAAAATTTTGTCAAAATTTTATTTCTATAAAAAAATTTTTCAAAATTTTATTTCTATAGAAAATTTTGTCAAAATTTTATATCTATATAAAAATTTTATTTCTATAGAAAATTTTGTCAAAATTTTATTTCTGTAGAAAATTTTGTCAAAATTTTATTTCTATAAAAAATGTTGTCAAAATTTTATTTCTATAGAAAATTTTTGTCAACATTTTATTTCTATAGAAAATTTTGTCGAAATTTTATTTCTATAATAAATTTTGTCAAAATTTTATTTCTATAGAAAATTTTGTCAAAATTTTATTTCTATAGAAAATGTTGTCAAAATTTTATTTCTATAGAAAATTTTGTCAAAATTTTATTTCTATAAAAAATTTTGTCAAAATTTTATTTCTATAGAAAATTTCTATACATATATAAAAATTTTGGGAGCCACCGTGGTGCAATGGTTAGCATGCCCGCCTTGCATACACAAGGTCGTGGGTTCGATTCCTGTTTCGAGCGAACACCAAAAAGTTTTTCAGCGGTGGATTATCCCACCTCAGTAATGCTGGTGACATTTCTGAGGGTTTTAAAGCTTCTCTAAGTGGTTTCACTGCAATGTGGAACGCCGTTCGGACTCGGCTATAAAAAGGAGGTCCCTTGTCATTGAACTTAACATGGAATCGGGCAGCACTCAGTGATAGGAGAGAAGTTCACCAATGTGGTATCACAATGGACTGAATAGTCTAAGTGAGCCTGATACATCGGGCTGCCACCTAACCTAACCTATCCTAACCTAACCTAACCTAACCTAACCTAACCTAACCTAACCTAACCTAACCTAACCTAACCTAACCTAACCTAACCTAACCTAACCTAACCTAACTTAACCTATATTAAAATTTTGTCAAAATTCTATAATAAAAAATTGTCAAAATTTTATTTCTATAGAAAATTTTGTCAAAATTTTATTTCTATAAAATATTTTGTCAATTTCTTATTTTTATAGAAAATTTTGCCAAAATTTTATTTCTATGAAAATTTTGTCAAAATTTTATTTCTATAGAAAATTTTGTCAAAATTTTATTTCTATAGGAAATTTTGTCAAAATTTTATTTCTATAGAAAATTTGTCAAAATTTTATTTCTATAAAAAAAATTTGTAAAAATTTTATTTCTATAGAAAATTTTGTCAAAATTTTATTTCTATAGAAAATTTTCGAAAAAAAATTATTTCTATAGAAAATTTTATCAATATTTTATTTCAAATTTCTATACCTATATAAAAATTTTGTCAAAATTTTATTTCTATAAAAAAATTTTTCAAAATTTTATTTCTATAGAAAATTTTGTCAAAATTTTATATCTATATAAAAATTTTATTTCTATAGAAAATTTTGTCAAAATTTTATTTCTGTAGAAAATTTTGTCAAAATTTTATTTCTATAAAAAATGTTGTCAAAATTTTATTTCTATAGAAAATTTTTGTCAACATTTTATTTCTATAGAAAATTTTGTCGAAATTTTATTTCTATAATAAATTTTGTCAAAATTTTATTTTTATAGAAAATTTTGTCAAAATGTTATTTCTATAAAAAATTTTGTCAACATTTTATTTCTATAGAAAATTTTGTCAAAGTTTTATTTCTATAGAAAAGTTTGTCAAAATTTTATTTCTATAGAAAATTTTGTCGAAATTTTATTTCTATAGAAAATTTTGTCACAATTTTATTTCTATAGAAAATTTTGTCAAAATTTTATTTCTATAGAAAATTTTCGCAAAATTTTATTTCTATAGACAATTTTTGCCAACATTTTACTTCTATAGAAAGTTTTCGAAAAAAAATATTTCTATAGAAAATTTTGTCAAATTTCTATACCTATATAAAAATTTTGTCAAAATTTTATTTCTATAGAAAATTTTTGTCAACATTTTATTTCTATAGAAAATTTTGTCAAAATTTTATTTCTATAATAAATTTTGTCAAAATTTTATTTTAATAGAAAATTTTGTCAAAATGTTATTTCTATAAAAAATTTTGTCAAAATTTTATTTCTATAGAAAATTTTGTTTATTTCTATAGAAAATTTTGTCAAAATTTTATTTCTATAGAAAATTTTGTCGAAATTTTATTTCTATAGAAAATTTTGTCAAAATGTTATTTCTATAGAAAATTTTGTCAAAATTTTATTTCTATAGAAAATTTTGTCAAAATTTTATTTATATAGAAAATTTTGTCAAAATTTTATTTCTATAGAAAATGTTGTCAAAATTTTATTTCGCTAGAACATTTTTTCATACAGACCTAGTAATTTAGCTGAAAAAATGTGGCCTCTCTTCAAACTAATCTCACCGAATTCCCCCTCACTAATAAATGCGCCTTTCGAGTTGTCGCAAATTATTAGGTCAACTGTGGGAAAAGCCGAAATGGCAAAAAATGAAGATTTTCGAATTTTTTAAAATTCGAATAGTCAACTATTTGATTCTAATGACAATCACTAGTACGGAATCTTTATGCAACTAAGGCAAAACATTAAATTTTCGGATTCTATTGGAAACATTTTTTTAACGTCATCATATGTTGAAGAAATTATTTCATTTTTTTATAAAAATATATTTATCTTACCACTTTTTCTTTCTCCTTAACATACGATGTAATAAGATCATGCAAAAAGAAGAAAGCATCTGCATCAACTGTCACAAAGATATGATCATCAAATTCCGTAGTAAAACTGCATATTACTTCTGGTTTTACATCTAAAATAAGGGAAAAATTAAAAGAAAAAATTAAAAATTATTATCCATTTTCAATATCTCGGAGTACACTCGATTAAATTTACCTAATGGTTGTGGTGTGGAAGGACCTTGTTTATGTTCGGTTCTAAAATGTAAATGTAAACTAGGTAAGGCAAATATAACTTCACGATCCTGGGATTTTGAAGAATTGGCTGTACTCGAACTAGCAGATCTGGCACGTTCAATGGAATTTGAAGCTATCTCACGATCACATTCCAATATAGGAAAACGATCAACGGCTGAAATTGTGAAAAAAATCGAATTTTTTAAAATTGCATTAAAATGATTAGCATAGGGGAACTTTTTCAGGCTCGGCATATTAGGTTTTGCGATTCACTTTTGGTCGAAAAATAGATGTAAGTTTTGAGGGGGTTATCATGCGAAAAGTCTTAACATTTCATAGGGAATATTTTTTGAGGTTTAAAAAATCTACAAAGGAAAATATATTTTTTATATATATTTTTATAAATAATATTTTTTGTTTTCAGTAGCGAAAATAATTGATTGAATGAATTCTTAATTTGAATTAAAAAAAAAAAGTTTACACAAAACAAAATTTTTGTCTTCAATCGAATTGTATTTTTTACATTTTTTCAATCACTAAAAATGTAGCATCAGGCACCAATGTCGATTGAAAAATTAATTGATACAATTAATTTTTGTGATCGATTGTAGTTTTAATTAAAATTAACAATTGAAATTTTCTATCTTCTATAATATTTTTTGTTTTCAGTCGCGAAAATAATTGATCGCATGAATTCTTAATTTAAATTAAAAAAAACAAATTTACACAAAACAAAATTTTTGTCTTCAATCGAATTGTTTTTTTTTTTATTTTTTTCAATCACTAAAAATGATAGCATCAGGCACCAATGTCGATTTAAAAATTAATTCATACAATTAATTTTTGTGATCGATTTTAGTTTTAATTAAAATTAACAATTAAAATTTTCTATCGACATTTTTTGATATTTTCTTTTCTGTGTGCTATAGCATATTCCTCATGAAATGCCAAACTCTCTTTAACTCACCATCAATTTCACTATTAGCAAATGCATAATGGAACCATTCATTCAATGTCTTAAATTGTGGCGGAAATACAATATTTCTTGTTATTCTACTAACAATAGCCATTGAATGATTTTGTTGTTGACCCTCGCCATTTTGGCCCAAACATGAGGTCAATGTTTGTGTTACAAAAACTTCTCTAGTCTCGGCATCCTGATGGGCTTCGGTGGTGAAATTAATAAATGGTGATTTTAAACTGAATAAGGCCCACGATTTGGATTTGAAATTAATGCCATGGAAACATGCCAGCGAGATATTATTGCCATGTAATTTAACAGAACCTCCTAGGACATTGCCATTACGTGGTAGTCGGGTAACTAAAGTGGGTACAACAAGACCAGCCACAATATCCAATGGCTTCTGCCAATGCCTATGATGGCGAGCATCGGTATTGCTGATATCACTGGGACAAGGAGCCTCGCCTCCACTAATTTTTTTCTTCATATGCTGGCGACGTTTCATACTGGCATTGCGTTCATGAAGCCGTGGTTCCAGACTAGAGAATACACGCTTTGATGACTTGAATTGCTGGGTGAAGAATTCTTCCAATTTGTAGTACATTTTAAGTAAATCGGCAGTAGTAGATTTGGATATCATAATTTGCAGCTGAAATGTAGAAAAAAAAAAACAAACATGCGAATAAATTTTTTCCCCTATAAAAGTTTGTATGAAAACCCACCTGATCCCATGACAGATCTCCATGTACAAATATGATGGCTTTGGGGGCTATACTGGAATCTTCATTAATACCCGATTTGAGCAGTGATGTTTTCCATTCATCTTTCATTGCTGCCGAGAAGGAACTTATTCTTGTCATTAGCACTGATGTGCCCATATAATCCAATCTCAATTCCAAGGCCATAAAACTCAATCGTATGGTATGTGAAGGCTCCACTCCCGACTCTTCCTTGATGTGGAAGCGATTATTGATTTTGTTCACTTCAAAACTACCACCGACAATGCCACCTTTAGCATCCAGTGATGAGCCGCCCAAATAAATGCCAATATACATATTTTTGTAGCCTGTGCTACCGATCGACAGTCTTCCATCCGATTGAAAATCTTTAGTAAGCCATACCACATTGCCCATAACATTACCCATATTCATTTGGACATTGAGTTTGGTGAAGTTGACAGCAAAGAGAACTAAAGTTTCCCATGCTGTAATTTGGTTCTTTTCCGAGGGTGGGGTACTCGATGATTCATTACTTGAAGATTTCCCCAAAGATTTCAATTTTCTCATGGCACTTGTGGACGATGTTGGCGTTTGCATATTGGGGCTATCAAAGTTCAATTTCATTTTTTCCCTAGCATAAAATGCATCAGCTGGACTCTTATCTGGAGTTTTGGTCCTTTGAAAATCTTTGGGCGTCGTAGGAGTCCCAGCATGTTCGAAATCGGTATTAGTCTGTTGTACACTCAAATCACCCAAAAATAAGCGACGTACAATTCGTCGTCGATACCAAGCTTTAGGGAAAGCCAAAATCTCCGTCAAACGTCGCATATCATACTTAAATGAAGCACTTCCGATATCCACGATTGTTGAGAATCTTACCACAGCTTTTGACTGATCCAACGACCTTTTCGATGAAGGAGATGGTTCTATGTACACCTTACGGCATCTGGTTATGTGGAATTTTACAAACTCCACATTAATACTCAATGAATCCTTTCTCTCCGAATCGGTTAGAGGAGAAAACTGAGCTTCTTTGATGTTAGTCTTTTTGCCACCGTAGGGATGGAAGATATAGACATTAAAGTCTGCTAAGCAGCCTGTAACACTAAGACCTCCTTGGGGGGTCTTGTCTTTGTCTTTGTCATTAGCACTGCCTGGGGTTGAACCCGCAGCAGTTGAAGAAGACGCGGTGGCGGTATCGAAAGGATTTTGATTATCCTCATCGGCAGAACGTTTCGATGAAAAAACTATGTCCAGACTTGGTAACTGTAACATACACTCCACACGTGATACGGGTAAACAAGAGAAACGGAACGTTGATGGCTGCATGTGGAAGTAGACAATGACATCAACGGGAAATGAGGCATATGTAACATAATTGGCAGGTAGTATATCCAAATTTACAGCATTATTGGAGGGTGTCTGAGACCCACTGCTCTGTTCAGCCTTCGTTGGTATGGGTTCAAGGGTTTGTTCCAGGAACTCCAAAATATGTGGCGATATAATTGTTTCCTCCGGTATGGACTGTAAAGTCATCCAGGCAAATAGTGAAGCTCTCTTCGTGCTTAAACGTCTATTCGACCCGACCCCAGACATCATTGACTGATGACTATCCGTACTTGCCAAGCGTGAACTCTCACTGACATTATGCTCCACTGTCCTTGACTGATAGTGTAACTTCACATCCAGACCAGGTATATGGAATATGGTTAGATCTGAAAGCATGGCAGCACTAGAAGGATTATAACGCAGCTTACTTTTATCTCTTTGCCTACGTGAAGGCGTAGGACTTCCCCAGTCATATCCCACACTTCGCTCTCGTTTATGGGTTTTCACTGTTGTCGGACCCGATATAAAGAATCGATCATCTGTAGATTCCTTTGTGTGTAGAACACATTTTCCCGAGTTGACCAAAACCTTTATGTCCAATTCGAAATCTATATTGGGTTCCTGTTGCTTTTGTTGGTATTGATGTTTACGTCTCATTTCCACCGAAGTACCATCAATGTCTATTTCACTGGGTGGTGTATCTGTGGGCCCATCTTGAGAATTGGTACTTTGAGGTTCATCATCACTATCGGCATTGGGTAAAGATGTTTGTCGCATTGTCTCCGAAAATGTTACCCGATTTGTCCCTGTATTCCTTAATGAGGCACTTCTGGAATGGCAGGAGGCTGGTGTGGAATGCAAACTGGATATCTCATCGTTCGAAGCAATGGGATCTAAACGTCTGCCCGAATATGTGACCAAACCTTCATCAATATGATCTCGATGCGATCCTATAAAAGATATCGATCTCTGTGATGACTTCATACTTCTACGCATTGAAGGTCTTTTCCATTTTTGTATCATGTCTCTCCTAAAGAATTTGTAGCATATCGCTTGTAGCTCCTGTAATCTTCGTTCTTCATGGGCAATAGTATTATGAGTTGCACCCAACGTACGCAAATCATTGATAATCTTCAATTGTTCAGCCATCTCTTTTTCCATCATGAATGAACGCTTCTTCGAATCAATGGTAGGATCAAAAACAAACGGTGGTAGATTCTCAAATTCCCTGCGACGCCCAAAGGTATCACGCTGAGATTTCTCCTCTTCATCGCTATCAGGAGAATCCAGATTTGTTTCTTCCTCTTCGAAACCCGTTAGCATTGTCAGTGTGTGCCCTAACGAGGACAATTGCTTGCCAATATTTATGTCCAAATGAATATCGACACCTTCCATTTGCCATTTGACATTTAATAGCCATTTGGCATTTTCATTCTTTTTGGCGGCAGTGGTACGTGAACAAACTTCATAGGTACCCTCTGATACAACACAAACATTCATAATAGGCTCGCTTGGATTTGGTTTCCAGTCATCCAATGTGGTCTCAAAGTCATCGGCAAAACGTAAACACAGTCCTTGAAATTTTCCTTTAGATACCAGAGAACCGGAATTACATGCCGATATAATGGTATTCTCAAGCGTAATGACAACAGCACCTTTGGGCTCAAAATCTTGATAAGACCGAGAACCCCACGACTGAAAAAGAAACCATTTAAGTGATATAGAAGTTTATCAAAAAAAAAAATTAAATCAAAAAGAAAGATATATTTAACTTTTTTTTCGGGTAGGAACAGAGATTAAACATTGAACTTTGAGGGTATTGGTTCCGCAAAAGAAAATGGTCAGCATGTCCGCCATGCATACAAAAGGTCATGGGTTCAAAAAAAATCGCCTAATATTTTTTTTAAGTTATCGTAAGAGAAAAACATGCTTGTCACCTATGAGCAATGGTCAGAATGGCCGCCTTGCTTACAAAGGGTCATAAGTTCAATTACAACCTAACACCAAAAACTTTTTCAGTGGTGGATTATCCACTCTCAGTAATTCTGATGACATTTCTGAGTGCTTCAAAGCCTATCTACGTGGTTTCACCACCATGTGAAACGCCGTGCGGACTTGGCTATAAAAAGGAACTTAAACATTAAAAGGGTAGCACTCATCGATAGACGAGAAGTCCACCATCTGTGGTTCCACAGTGCACTGAATAGCTTAAATGAGCCAAAAATAACGGGCTGCCAGTACGCCTAACCTACACAGAAAAAATAATTCTAGGTTTCAATAACGAAAATGATTTTTCACTGTTTTGAAATTGAAATTGCTTCCATCGCGGAATTGATCCCTTTAAAAATTGATTCAATCAACTTTGTGATTGAATTTAGTTTTAATCGATTTTTTTATTGGTTTTTGTTTTTCAAATTTAATTAAAAGTTTAATTGAGAAAAGTTCGCTCATATATTTGTTTTTCTATGTAACCTAATAACTTACCTAACTTTATTAGGAGAACACACCTAACATCTTCGATTCACTTCAAATGAACGTGAGATACACACAGGGAGTCATGCGGTAAAAATGGGGAGCCCCAGAGAGTTGGACCTATTTTTTCCCCAAACTAAAAAACAACATAAATTCACCCATCTATTTGAGTTTTTTTTTTCAGAAAATTCGCTACACACAAAATTTTTTTCTGGTTCACGAAATTAATTGATCCAATTTTTTAATTGAAATATCTTCAATTACAGAAATGATAGTATCAATTAAAAAATTAATTGGGAGTCAATTAAAAAAATAATTGATACTATTAATTTTTGTGATTGATTTTTGTTTCAATTAAAAAATTTGTTGAATCAATTAAAATTTTAATTGAATATTTTTTAAAACTCAATTAAGACTTTAATTGGAAAAATTTTTCATGAATTGTTTTTTGCGTACTTTACTTTTCAAATATGTACTCTGAAGGGTCCTCACTTGAGAGACCCTTAATCTTCTTGAAGCTTGCATGGCACCTGGATGGAGTCCATGAGGTCCGACTAGCTCTAGTATTTTGGCGAAATTCCCAGATGTAATTAGATATATAAACAATATCATACGAAGACCCCTCTAGATCAGTATTGCCAGTATTTTTCTGGCTCTTGCCCCCATAATGTGCAACGTAATATATTAAAAACAAAAAAATATAAATTTTTTGTTATACCAGTTTGCGAGTTACACGCAAACATTTTTTTTTATTCAATCACGAAATTAATTGATCCAATTAATTTTTTAATTGAAATGTCTTCAATCACAGAAAAGATAGTATCAATTAAAAAATTAATTGAAAGTCAATTAAAAAATTAATGGATCCAATTAAAAAAATTAATTGATCCAATTAAAAAATTAATTGATACTATTAATTTTTGTGTTTGATTTTTGTTTCAATTATATTTTAATTGAATATTTTTTAAGACTCAATTAAATCTATAATTGGAAAAATTTTCGTAATTTTTTTTTTTCTGTATACACTAAGAGTTTTTTTTAGAAAATTCTCTACTTTACTTTTCAAATATGTACTCTGAAGGGTCCTCACTTGAGAGAAATTCCCAGATGTAATTAGAGATATGTTATATACAATATCATACGGAGATAATATTGTTGCCAGTATTTTTCTGGCTCTTGGCCCCATAATGGGCAACGTAATATATTAAAAATAAAAATTTTTTGTTTTGATTCAATTACGAAATTAATTGATCCAATTAATATGTTAATTGAAATGTCTTCAATCACAGAAATGAATTAAAAAATGAATATGAACCCCATGAAAATAGACCCCAAAATAGAATTAGGGCTCATTTTCAATTTTGAATTAAAGGGCCTTGTAAAAATGAACCCTAACAGCTGGACTTTGGACTCGATCAAAATCCTAGTATGCGAAAAAAGAGCCATCTGAAAACGAAACCCAATCCCAAAAAGGAAATTGGTGTTCAATTTCATTTCAATTATAGGGGGTTTATTTTCATAATGCAAACGGATCCCAAAAATAAAATAAAATTACTCTCCAAAAAAAAAAAACATAAAAGTTTGGTGTTGTTGTATTCCATATAATTTTTTGGGGTTCTACTGCATTTGGGTTTTGGGGATAATTTTCATGGGGCCCATATTCATAACGCCGTAATTGAAACATGAAAATAGACCCCAAAAATAAAATTAGGACTCATTTTCAATTTTGAATTAAAGGGCCGTGTGAAAACGAACCCTAACTGCCCTATGATGTTGTACAATGCTATTCGGACCAAAAATGTGTATAGTTTCCACCTAGAAAGCGAAAAACGCCCTACCCGAAAACGAAACCAAATTCCAAAAAGGAAATTGGGGTTAATTTTCTTTTCAATTATTGGGGTTATATTTTCATAATGCAAATGAACCCCAAAATGAAATATGTAGTTACTCTCTAAAAAGCGTAAAAATTGGTTTTGTTGTTTTCCTACGTCATTTAGGTTTTGGACCTAATCTTCAGCTTTATTTTAAATAGCCACCATATGAACCCTTTTTAATGTTTGGGGCCCTTATTGGAATTTTATTTAAAGTTTCAACACTATTACTAATACACAAATACTTACATTGGCAACTTGATTTAGTGGTAAACATATACCCATATCTTCCACAGTTAATTGCAAAAATAACGTGGACAAATTTGAACTTGCAATATTGCTAAATTGACCAAAAGCAACTCTATCGAATACCTAATGAAAAAAAGAATGAATATTAACAAAATTATTTAAAAAAACGGGAACAATAGACTATATACTACTATACACATACCTGCTGCGATTGTTGGGCACTTTCATAACTCAAATTTGCTCTCTTCTCAGCCCAATACTCATAGGCATTCTTATAGTTTAACCACACTAATATGGCCTTATCAACAGCTATCGGCTGAATGTATACCAAAGGACGTTTTAACGTTAACAGTATTAATTCTTTATCCTCGTTAAGTAATTCATCTTGGAATGCATTGCGTAAACCGATAGTTGTGTGAAAAAACGCATATTGTTGGAACTCCGGTTCGGCTTCATCAAATATCACATTGCGTATCAATTGACCAAGTGAAAGATTAAAATCTATATGGGCTTTACCGAACATCTTACGGTCATTGCCTTCACCCAAATTCTTGACACGATTTGACAAGTGTAGCTCTAGAGTGCCCGTCTCAAAACGTACAGCCGAATTACATGGTGTGGTGGCAGTTAATTGTATCCGTTTCATGGATATGTTTATGGAGAAGAGAATACGTTTTAAACTAGACTCTTGTACACTGCCACTATCACTGTCTTCGGACCATAGAGGTACAGGTTTTTCGCCTCCATATACTTTCTGCAATACCTCATTTATTTCACGCATAAATACTTTTTGTACAAACACCAAATGATTGAGTAAATCTGTGGTCAGGCATCTCTCAAATTCTCCAATTTCTGCTGAGGCATTGACATAACCACCTTGCCGCAAGACCACACCCTCAACACGTTCGTTTTCTTCTTGTCTGTGTTCTGGTATATATTTAGCACTAACATGGACCGGTGGCAAAGCTATACATGCTTCCGATGGCAAATTCATTTCATTCTTTAAGAAAATAAGAGAATAAGAATGGAGATTTTATTTTCATGGTCGAATCTTCTATTTGGTATTGAGACACTTACCCTCACCTGAATTTTAGTATTAAAACTCAGTGTATGTGTAGGCAAATCGATAACAAATTTTGCCTGATTTCCCGAAACACCAGTCGAACTGACATGATTCATACGGTATTGAGCCTGTAGGGAGGGTAGTAAAGCTGCATTTATTGAAAGAGACTGCAACAAAACATTGAATTGCATAACCAGCGGCTGCAATAACCCATTTTGCTGAGGCTGTGTCCTGGTTTGGGTGTGAAATTTACGCGAATGATGTTGTGGTTTCTCTTTTGTATCCATATTGGAACCCGAGTTACGCGAATGGAATGGTGATTCAGGTTCATCTACATTATGAGATCTTGAAGCAGTACGTCCAGAATTTCTTCCCACCCGTAGTTCTTGTAATGTCGAAGACAACTGTTTTGATGAGCGTGTCATCATTCCATGTAGTGCCACTGGATGTTGGGGTATTTCTATATTCACTGGTCCTATCGAAAGAAGGCCACTATTCTTATCACGTCCCCTTTTGGTGAGGCTAGAGTAAAGTGTTTGACTTTTACCCACAGTCACTTTGACGACAGTCCTAAGGGACAAGATCAAATAAACGTGGGGAGATTAATAATTTTAATATATAATTTTTTTTAATATAATTTATTTTAACCATTGTTTCTTTGTAGTTTTCACACTTTTCCTTTATCGTTAAAATAGTTTCTTTTCATTTTTAATAAATAGATGTATCTTCACTCATATATATTTTTTGGTTTTATTTAGAATTTTTTATTGCTAGTTTTTATAACTTTGTCATTCCGTTTGTAACACATCAAAATATTGCTCTAAGACCCCATAAAGTGTATATATTCTGGGTTGTGGTGAAATTCTGTGTCGATCTAAGCATGTCCGTCCGTCTGTTGAATTCACGCTAACTCCCGAACGAAACAAGCTATCATCTTGAAACTTGGCACAAGTAGTTGTTATTGATGTAGTTTTGTAAATGGGCCATATCGGACCACTTTTACGTATAGCCCCCATGTCAACCAACGCTCAGATTTGGCTTGCGGAGCCTCATGGAGGAGCAAAATTCATCCGATCCGGCTGAAATTTGGTACATGGTGTTAGTATATGGTCTCTAACAACCATGCAACAATTGGTCCACATCGGTCCATAATTATATATAGCCCCCATATAAACCGATCCCTCGGTTTGGCTTGCGGAGCCTCTAGGAGAAGTAAATTTCATCCGATCAGGCTGAAATTTGATACATGGTGTTAGTATATGGTCTCTAACAAACGTGCAAAAATTGGTCCACATCGGTCCATAATTATATATAGCCCCCATATAAACCGATCCCCATATTTCACTTCCGGAGCCTCATGGATGAGCAAAATTCATCCGATTACGTTGAAATTTGGTACGTGGTGCTAGTATATGGTCTCTAACAACCATGCAGGAATTGGTCCATATCGGTCTATAATTATATGTAGCCCCCATATAAACCGATCCCCAGATTTGACCTCCGGAGCCCCTTGGAAGAACAAAATTCACGCTATCCGGTTTAAATTTGGTGCGTGGTGTTAGTACATGGTCTATAACAACCATGCAAAAATTAGTCCATACCGGTCTTAATTATATATAACGCCCATTTAAACCGATCCCCGGAGCTCTTTCAAGATCGATGGTGAAATTTGGTACATTGCGCTAGTATATGGCCGCTAACAACCATGCCAAAATTGGTCCATATCGGTCTATAGTTATATATAGCCCATCCCCAAAAATATTCCACCAAAATTTTATTACTATAGAAAATTTTGACAAGATTTTATTTCTATAGAAAATTTTGTCAAAATTTTATTTCTATAGAAAATTTTGTCAAAATTTTATTGCTATAGAAAATTTTATCAAAATTTTATTGCTATAGAAAATTTTGTCAAAATTTTATTGCTATAGAAAATTTTGTCAAAATTTTATTTCTAAAGAAAATGTTGTCAAAATTTTATTTCTATAGAAAATTTTGTCAAAATTTTATTGCTATAGAAAATGTTGCCAAGATTTTATTTCTATAGAAAATTTTGTCACAATTTTATTACTATAGAAAATTTTGTCAAGATTTTATTTCTATAGAAAATTTTGTCAAAATTTTATTTCTATAGAAAATTTTGTCAAAATTTTATTTCTATAGAAAATTTTATCAAAATTTTATTTCTAGAGAAAATTTTGTCAAACTGAATTATATACGTATTTAATCGGCATTTTTTGTATAATATATACCCCGTATGGAATAACTTACAATTGAGAAGACGGTGTTAAGAAGTTTTAAGATACCTTGCCATCGGCAAGTGTTACCGCAACCCAAGTAATTCGATTGTGGATGACAGTCTTTAGTACAAGTTTCTATGCAATCCATGGTGGAGGGTACATAGGAACTTACGGCCAAATATACTAATTTTTTTTTTATATTACATGTTAGCCTGATACCGAAACAGGCAATTGACGTCCAAATGCATTATATCTAATTATACAATTATTTTTCGAGCTTTATGGACAGATATAGATTAAGGAACATGGTTAATAGAGCCATTGAAAAGAAAACGCCAGATACCAATCTATACACGCCTGGACTGTACATGTTTCGGTTCGGGCGAATGAACCTTTCCACAGCCTTTAGTATAGATCTGGCTGTATTTTTAATTTATATTTATATTGGTTAAATATTATTATAAATCTTTTATTGGCCTATAGGCTTGAATATTTTCACAATAAATATAAATAAATAAATAAACATAATAATTGAGGCATAAGAAAATTTGGCATAAGGGATAATGGGACCATGAAAAATTACTTACTGTTGATTTGGAGCCACGCCTTCCAATAAAACAATCATTGCCCGACCCACTTGCCCCGTTAGAGAGCATTCCAGGGATACGGGTCTTGCCTTTTTACGCCATGTAGCCGAACCATTAAGTGTGGTTATTTCTGCTTCCAATTTAAGGCCACTCAAAGTTGCCAACAACCGTGTCTTATGTATTTTGGCCACACCAAAAACAATCAAACGTGTTTTCTCCTGTGATATACTATCAAATATCTCTTTGTGTTGAGGCAATGGAGTTGGAGCACTTGCTAAATCATCATCCTCATTACGTGTATCCTGACGATTGTAAGCACTAAAAGCTTTCTTTTCATTTGTCAAAGATATTCTTTGCTGTACAGTTTTTGTTTCAGGCATTGTTCCATATAATTCCAATAAATGGAATATGGTCTTCCAACAATTTGGTGTATCCAATATAGGAGGCGAAGGCAGAGTTGTAAAACCATTTTTTGTTATGGTATTATAATCACCACTAACACTTGTGGCACATACACCATTAAGCGATGCTTTCGATTCCAGAGATAGCTTAAACATATGATGTTCGGATACCGAGGTTGTTGGACTATCACGCAGAGGTGATGATGACGATTCATTGAGATTGGTATAGCCCAATTTTCCTTTAACAGATTTTCCCGTAGATCTCAATTTCTGAGCGAATGATTGTGGTCGATTTTTAGCACTAGGTGATGGTGTTAATTGAATAAGGGGTCTCATTTTATTGCCCGTTGTATGAGTCATAGTAACCATCTCATTGAATTTATCATAACGTTCATCTGAAGAATTTTCATTATGATTAAATCGTTCGGAGGCAGAGCCAAAAGGCATAATGTCATTGGGTTCGGAAGCTAAGAAAAACAATGAAATGTATATAAAAAAAATAAAAAAAAAATCAATTCATTGACATACCCAAACTGTATTCATCTTTGGCATTTGATTTCTTGCTTATATCTGGTTGATCATGGAATTCATTTTGGGCATCTTTAACATTTTGATACATATTTGTTATTTGATGTAATAAACGCAGCAATGGCATATTGACCTAAAATTAGAAAAAAAACAAGGAAGAAAAGTCTAAAGTGAGGCGGTTCCGACTATATTATAACCTGCGCTACTTTGTAAATATACATTTTCGATACCACCTCAGGGACGCGGTTGCCACAGTTGGTAGAATTCTACCAAAAAGGGTAGATTTTATACTGCTTGATAAATTACTAGAATTCCTGATATTTTTGTAGATGTTGCAAAATATTCCTCTCAAACTAAGAGGTACTTCACAAATATTCTATAGATATAAAATTTTGACAAAATTTCCTTTAGAAATAAAATATTGATAAAATTTTCTATAGAAATAAAATTTTGACAAAATTTCCTTTAGAAATAAAATATTGATAAAATTTTCTATAGAAATAAAATTTTAACAAAATTTTCTATAAAAATAAAATTTTAACAAAATTTTCTATAGAAATAAAATTTTGCCAAATTTTCTATAGAAATAAAATTTTGACAAAATTTTCTATAGAAATAAAATTTTGACAAAATTTTCTATAGAAATAACATTTTGACAAAATTTTCTATAGAAATAAAATTTTGACAAAATTTTCTATGGAAATAAAATTTGGACAAAATTTTCTATAGAAATAAAATTTTGACAAAATTTTTTATACAAATAAAATTTTGACAAAATTTTTTATACAAATAAAATTTTCACAAAATTTTCTATAGAAATAAAATTTTGACAAAATTTTCTATAGAAACAAAATTTTGTCAAAATTTTCTATAGAAATTAAATTTTGACAAAATTTTCTATTGAAATAAAATTTTGACAACATTTTCTATAGAAATAAAATTTTGACACAATTTTCTATAAAAATAAAATTTTGTCAAAATTTTCTATAGTAATAAAATTTTGACAAAAATTTCTGTAGAAATAAACTTTTGACAAAATTTTCTGTAAAAATAAAATTTTGACAAATTTTTCTATAGAAATAAAATTTTGACAAATTTTTCTATTGAAATAAAATGTTGACAAAATTTACTATAGAAATAAAATTTTGACAAAATTTTCTGTAGAAATAAAATTTTGAGAAAATTTTCTATAGGAATAAAATTTTGAGAAAAATTTCTATAAAAACAAAATTTTGACAAAATTTTCTATAGAAATAAAAATTTGACAAAATTTTCTATAGAAATAAAAATTTGACAAAATTTTCTATAGAAACAAAATTTTGACAAAATTTTCTATAGAAATAAAAATTTGACACAATTTTCTATAGAAATAAAATTTTGTCAAAATTTTCTATAGTAATAAAATTTTGAAAAAATTTTCTATAAAAATAAAATTTTGACAAAATTTTCTATAGAAATAAAATTTTGACAAAATTTTCTATAAAAATAAAATTTTGACAAAATTTTCTATAAAAATAAAATTTTGACAAAATTTTCTATAGAAATAAAATTTTGAAAAAAATGTCCATATAAATAAAATTATCACAAAATTTTCTACTTTTACCAACTTTTGGTAGATTACTTTTAGCTGGAGTGGAAACCATGCTCAGGGACCGGCCCTGGGACTAATAGCCTTCTGGGTCCTTCAATTACAGTGTGGTGCAGGGTATAAGAATTCCAGTAAAATTGTTAAGCTTATATTATGTAAAAATATATGGGCAACTTGAATTAATTCCCCAATTTCGAATGCCCATATTATGGATTTTTTTATTATCTTCTTTCTAACTTACCTGTTGTGATATAAATCTTATATTTATGCTGAAATTAATCACAGTACTTGTATGTTTCTTCATTTGTCTTCTAGACATGTAGATAACATTTCGTGTAGCCTGATCCACCATACCATCGGACATTTTCAAAACTTCCAATTCAATGCCAACACGTTCGCATAAAAACAAAGGAGTATCCATCATTATCGAGGGTCTGCCATTGGATTTCTTACTGGGTAATTTTGTAGTTTTTGCCTTATTTTTATCACCAGCTTCGGAGACAACAATGTCAACACGTATGGAATCAAATGTTCCAATCAATGATAGATTTGTTCCAAAATTTTCCAAAGATGAAATATCTAAAAAATTATTTGATAATTGTTATAAAGATACTCCTTTTAAAAGATTTTTTATATTAGTAACCCAAAAAATCCCACATGTACAAAATAAATTAATGATATGAGATATGAGTCATGCTAACAAATATGGGAAATATAGCCATGATAAATTAAAAATCAAACTAAAAATTTGTATATTAAAAAAATTATTTGAGATAAAATAGCTCGGTTGTTTTCTAGAAAAACTTCGAAATGTTTAAACATTTCAAATATTAAAAATGAAAAACTTACCAGTATTGGAAAACTTATTTATCATTTGCTGCGGCATTACCCCCAAGCATGTAAGTAGAGGTTCAAAAATCAAATGAGCATCCAACAATGTAATTGAATCCTGCATAATTCCAGGCCTAGATGTTATATGACCTGGCATCTTAGTTACAGGGGTTGGTCGTAGAATCTCCTTTTCGGTAAATGTTTCTTTTTTCTTATTTTCCTGTTGTTTGGCCATCCAGAAGTAGAGATCTTCCTTTTGATTATCCGAAGGGCCCAACCAAAATTTATTAACCGAATTTGTGGAACTTAGAGAACCCTCTTGTAAGGCCCCATATTCTAGAAAAGTCAAAAAACAAAGATTAAAAAAAACCTAACAAAATAAAATACACTCTTGAATTACCTATTTCTGCAGCTTGTTTTTCAACCAAACCTGATATAATGGGTAACATTTGTATGCTGGAACGGGAAGAATTGCCATGTGAATATGTCGAGCCTTTATGTAAACTTTTTCTATGGATGATGGGATTACAAACCAAAACCATAGGCATTCATTTATGTTCAAAGTATTTGTATTTTTTTTTTCGAAAAATTTCATTATTAGAATTAAAGAATAAAATAAAAGGAGGACAACATAAAATATTTATATATTTAGATTTTCATTTCCACCCATTCATAGAATTACTATTAAAATACTTACCCTCTACGCGATGAATGTACATTGGGTGATGTTGATGTTGATCGCTGTGATCCATGTAAAACACCATCGGTAGTAAAACCCATACCAAATTGATTGGAATCTATATTTTTTAGGAGGGGAAATAAATCAGAGACATTAGACATTTTTGCAAATATTACAAATTGCCTTCAAAATTTTATTAGTTTATCGATTTCGGTGCTATAAATAGCCAACAGAGAGTGAGTTGTGATGACTGAATAGTCACAGTGAAAATCAGGTTTAAACAAAATATGTATCACATTTAATTGAGACTGTGATGACATATGTTATGAATTTATATGCATTTGATGTCTATTGGACTGTACTGAACCTATCTATAGAGTTAAACTATTTTGAGAATAATAATTTGTATAATCATAAAAAATATACTATCAAAACCTAAGTCTGACTAAACTATTATCGACTATTAATTGGCCAATGTTTTAAGAACAACTCTACTAAACTATGGCATGGAAAATTTTATAACGTTGGCTACCCTACTAGTGATATTTCAACTTCATGACGTGTAACAAGCCTAAAAAGATCGATATAAATTTATCCTTTAGGTTCACAGTGGACTTTTTGATTTATTGCAATTAAAAGTGAATTAATCAATTTAGACCAAAATTCGAAAGTAAATTACAGAGAAACCTCTTAGAAATTTTGTCTACATTTGGGAGGTGTCTATTTATAAAATTTTGACAAAATTTTCTGTAGAAAAAAATTTGAGAAAATTTTCTATAGAAATAAAATTGTGAGAAAATTTTCTATAGAAATAAAATTTAAATCAAATTTTCTGTAGAAAAAAAAATTGAAAAAATTTTCTATAGAAAAACAAATGTGAGAAAATTTTCTATAGAATTAAAATTTTGAGAAAATTTTACTTTAGAAATAAAATTTTGACAAAATTTTTTTTAGAAATAAAATTTTGGGAAAATTTTCTATAGAAATAAAATTTTGATAAAACATTCTATAGAAATAAAATTTTGACAAAATTTCCTATAGAACTAAAATTTTGATAAAATTTTCTGTAGAAAAAAAAAAAATGATAAAAATTTCTATAGAAAAAGAAATTGAGAAAATTTTTTATAGAAATAAAATTTTGAGAAAATTTTCTATAGAAATAAATTTCCTATACAAAATT
Source organism: Haematobia irritans (assembly GCF_050003625.1). Classification (NCBI taxonomy): domain Eukaryota; kingdom Metazoa; phylum Arthropoda; class Insecta; order Diptera; family Muscidae; genus Haematobia; species Haematobia irritans. The sequence continues at coordinate 199,717,794 of NC_134398.1, forward strand.
TTCTATAGAAATAAAATGTTGACAAAATTTTTTATAGAAATACAATTTTGACAACATTTTCTATAGAAATCAAATTTTGACAATTTTCTATAGGAATAAAATGTTGACAAAATTTTTTATAGAAATACAATTTTGACATTTTCTATAGAAATCAAATTTTGACAATTTTTTTAAGAAATAAAAGTTTGGAAAAATTTTCTATAGAAATAAAATTTTGAGAAAATCTTCTATAGAAACAAAATTTTGAGAAAATGGTCGATAAAAATAAATTTTCTATAAAAATAAAATTTTGACAACATTTTCTATAGAAATAAAAATGTTAAAATTTTTTTAGAAATAAAATTTGGGAAAAGTTTCCATTTAAGTAAAATTTTGATAAAACTTTCTATAGAAATAAAATTTTGATAAAATTTTCTATTTAAATAAAATTTTGAGAAAATTTTCTATTTAAATAAAATTTTGAGAAAATTTTCTATACAAATTATATTTTGAGAAATTTTTCTATAGAAAAAAATTTTCTATACAAAATTTTCTATAGAAATAAAATTTTGACCAACATTTTTATATTGTTGTTGTTTTTTTATTTCATCTTAAAACCATACATTGACTATACTACAAGTGTAGCTTAACCAACAGAGGAAAAGAATGTTTGTCAAATTTATTTGGGCAAAGCCATATAGACTGCAAGATGGTTGGATGGACGCACGTTTCGGATTTACCTGATGCTGATGAGGAATGCATCCTCTACTTCCAGTAAAACTATCAACCAATTATCAGAATAAATTCAGGCAGTTCATTAAACCCAACAATGAACCACACTTGAACCTTCCGAAAAAAGGTTTTGTATGATAGCCGAAATAAATTCGTAAAGAGATATGTTTGTTTCGAATTTATTTCGGCATAAGCCGGCTATCTGCTGATGAGGAATGTGGTAATTCCGAAACGTGCGTCCATCCATCCATCTTGCAGTCTATAGGGCTTTGCCCAAATAAATTTGACAAACATTATTTTCCTCTGTTGGTTAAGCTACACTTGTAGTTTAGTCAATGTATGGTTTTAAGCTGAAATCAAAAACAACAACAATGCTTAAAGAACAAAACCAACAATAACAAAACAAAACAAAATTTTTATAGAAATAAAATTTTGACAACATTTTCTATAGAAATAAAATTTTGACATTTTTTTAGAAATAAAATTTTGGAAAAATTGTAAGAAAATTTTCTTTAGAAATAATATTTTGACATAATTTTTAAAAATAAAATTTTGAGAAAATTTTCTATAGAAATAAAAATTTGATACAATTTTCTATAGAAATAATATTTTGACATAATTTTTAAAAAATACAATTTTGAGAAAATTTTCTATAGAAATAAAAATTTGATAAAATTTTCTATAGAAATAAAATTTTGATAAAATTTTCTGTAGGAAAAAAAATTGATAAAAATTTCTATAGAAAAAAATTTCTATAGAAATAAAATATTGACAATTTTTTCAGAAATAAAATTTTGGGAAAATTTTCTATAGAAATGAAATAAAATTGTGAGAAAATGTTCTTTAGAAATAAAATTTTGACATACATTTTTTTAGAAATAAAATTTTGGGAAAATTTTCTATAGAAATACAATTTTGAGAAAATTTTCTTTCGATATAAAATTTTGACAAATTTTTCTAGAAATAATATGTTGGGAAAATTGTCTATAGAAATAAAATTTTTATAAAATTTTCTATAGAAATAAAATATTGAGAAAATTGTCTAAAGGAATAAATTTTTTATACAAAATTTTCTATAGAAATAAAAGTTTCGACAAAATTTCCTATAGAAACAAAATTTTGACAACATTTTCTATAGAAATAAAATTTTGACAATTTTTTTAGAAATAAAATATTGGGAAAAGTTTCCATTTAAATAAAATTTTGATAAAACTTTCTATAGAAATAAAATTTTGATAAAAGTTCCTATTGAAATAAAATTTTCATAAATTTTTTTTAAGAAATAACATTTTGATAAAATTTTGAGAAAATTTTCTATAGAAATTATATTTTGAGAAAATTTTCTATACAAAATTTTCTATAGAAATAAAATTTTGACAAACATTTTTATAGAAATAAAATTTTGACAACATTTTCTATAGAAATAAAATTTTGACAATTTTTTTAGAAATAAAATTTTTGGGAAAATTTTCTATAGAAATAAAATTGTGAGAAAATTTTCTTTCGATATAAAATTTTGACAAATTTTTCTAGAAATTTTTTCTAGAATTTGTCTATAGAAATAAAATTTTTATAAAATTTTTTATAGAAATAAAATTTTGAGAAAATTGTCTATAGAAACAAATTTTCTATACAAAATTTTCTATAGAAATAAAATTTTGACAACAATTCCAATAGAAATAAAATTTTAAAAAATTTTTTTAGAAATAAAATTTTGGGAAAAGTTTCCATTTAAATAAAATTTTGATAAAACTTTCTATAGAAATAAAATTTTGGGAAACTTTTCTTTAAAAAAACAATTTTGACAAAATTTTCTATAGAAATAATATTTTGAGAAAATTTTCTTTAAAAATATAATTTTGAAAAAATTTTCAATAGAAATAAAATTTTGACAAAATTTCCTATATAATTAAAATTTTGAGAAATTTTTCTTTAAAAATATAATTTTGACAAAATTTTCTATAGAAATAAAATTTTGACAAACTTTCCTATAGAAATAAAATGTTGATAAAATTTTCTTTAGAAATAAAATTATGATAAAATTTTGATAAAACTTTCTATAGAAATAAAATTTTGATAAAATTTTCTATTTAAATAAAATTTTGAGAAAATTTTCTATTTAAATAAAATTTTGAGAAAATTTTCTATACAAATTATATTTTGAGAAATTTTTCTATAGAAAAAAATTTTCAATAGAAATAAAATTTTGACAAAATTTCCTATATAATTAAAATTTTGAGAAATTTTTCTTTAAAAATATAATTTTGACAAAATTTTCTATAGAAATAAAATTTTGACAAACTTTCCTATAGAAATAAAATGTTGATAAAATTTTCTTTAGAAATAAAATTATGATAAAATTTTCTATAGACATAAAATTTTGAGAAAATTTTCTATAGAACTAAAATTTTGACAAAATTTCCTATAGAAATAAAATTTTGAGAAAGGACATTTATACACCCAAAAAAAATTGTCTCATTCATTCATTCAAAGATTTGATTAAAAACTTAAAAATAAGTTTTTTTTAATTTAATCCCAATGCAAACCATTGCAACTTGCAGGTTGAAAAATCAAGCTCCTTATTTAAAAAAAAAATTTGTAGACTAAGTTTTTATGGGGTCATTATTATAACATAACAACACAAGGTAACTTTTTGAAAAGGAAGCCTTCTTATGCCCTGTCGAAAAACGAAAACTGATTCGAATTCTTATCTGTCAAAGTTCAATGAAAAAACAAAAAAGGAATGTAATTGTGAGCAATTAACTCATCGTATCATTTAACTCACATATTTATAACACCAAAATCGTAGATTTACGAAAAACAAACCCTTTAAAATCATAAAATACATTTAAGAAACAATTGTAGAACATAAGCTAAAACAACTGAGAATAGTATTCGAGGCAAAATAAATTGAAATCTAACAACAGCAACAACATATGTTGCAATCAAAAATTTATATATAATAGCATTTCAGCTTAAGATTTGCTAAGTTAAATCAAGCATTTCCATTATAGTCTTACACTAAAGGCCTATATATACAAACTTACCATATAATCGGAGAAAAAAACTTACATATATACAAAAATAAAAACTATGTGATAATCAGATACATTTAAATATTATGATCTAAACATAGATATGGAGATTCTATATATGTAAAACAATAGGGATGATCTTGGAATGCATGACATATAATGCAGTACACCAAAAAAGCTTTAAAGTGCATAGAACACACACATACATAGATGGAGAAAACACACATAATGGACATATAAAAAATGGTCTTTAATGAGAATCAAGCCAACCTTGAACTGAAATGCTTTTGAGAAATTAAAAAAAAAAAGAAACGTGAACTAAATGATAACCTAAGCAACCCAAATTTTGTAATTTGGACATAATTTTTATGTTTGTATACCAAAAATCGAGAGAGAAAAATCAAAACAGGCTTCAAAATAAAAGGAGTTTGGGTTAAAAACAAGGAAAATATTTTGAACAAACAAGGCAGGAAAATTTTCTTTTCTTTCATTGCCAAAAGGTACACAAAAAACAAAAGATTGCAAAAAAAAAAAACTCATAGACACACGCAGACAAATTAGACTCTATCATATTTAGAGCAATCCAAAAATAAAACATTCAAACTGAAGAAAAAAAAGTAAAGAAAATTTCTTGTTTTGTTTTTGTTCAAAATAAACAAAGCGTTAATCAAAAGAATACCAATATGAGTTCGATGATGCTGTGTTTGCCCAAGTAATAAAGCATTCTCACTCTCTTCGGGATTGTCTCCAACACCAGCATAAGCTCCCATATCATTATCACCTTCACATTCAGGATCCTCACATTCTTCCTCATTTTGAGGAAATGAAAATGTGACATTTATTGGCCGGGCCAATTTATTTTTATATTGATGCTCGAACAGTATGGGATTGTAGAGAGTATTTTTCCATTGGCGACTAAGAACAATGATACCCTACAAAAAATTGGGTGTTAGGCAAAAACAAAAGACGTATAGTGATTAGTAAACGAGATTATTAAAATTATTTTCTGTAGGTTGTTTTTTACTTGTCTTAGTGTATTGAGATGCGGAACATCTCCTTGCTTGAAAATCCTTTCGACATTTTTAACTCCCTCATCCAATACCAATTTTTGCATAATGAAACATAACTGGCAACTAGGATCCTCTTGTAGGGTCTTCGATAGCAATGTATAATTGTTGGCATAACGACTCTGGAATATTACAAAACAATAAAAATTTTATGAATTCAAGAAAGGGGTTTCCGAATCATTTCGTTTTCATACCTTTTTTATTTTAGGATTTCTTTGAATTTTCTCATTTTCCAAAGCATCAGCCATTAGGCAAGCAGCCACCGAGGTTTGTCGCGAATGCAAAGCCTTTAGCAACGACACAATTTTAATAGCCAATCTATTGCTGGGATTCATCCATGCTGTTATGGCTGGTGAGGCTGTACTCAAAAGATTCCAATCCAGACGAGTCAAATCAATTTTTCGCGTTATAGGCACACAGGGTGGGGCAGCAAAATTAAGCCACACCGATTTCAATTCAATTACACAAGAGGACGTTTTGTCCGTCTCCTTGTTGGCAACTTTATCAAAGCCTTCAGCCTTTCCTGGTTTCGCTTGACTCTTACCCTTTTCGATATCATCTTCCATGGGTTTTGGTGTCGATTTACGATTATCACTATTACTACTATTAGGATCTACTCGTTCGGTAACTATGATATTTTCCAAAGCATTTTGGAATTTCTCTTTAGGTGTCTTGGGTGTTGGTGGTTTCTTTGTTAGCATACGCCATGCGGCCTCGGCACGCGATGTAGCAGAAGCATCAATTTGGGTATTTGTAGTTGCTGCCGATGTGGTGACTGTTACATTTTCCACCAAATCATTTAGCACCCCATCTTCAGCCATTTCAGCCAATTCTTCTTTGGAATTTTCCGATTTTTCAAAATGAGAACGTTTAACAATTTTCACACCAACACCTTCGAGACCACATTCAAACATTATATAGCCAATGCTATCAACTCCTGTGTTGTCGGTCATTTTCAAGCATTCAAATAAAACTTTACTCTTAGGCTCTGGTATGGCTGTAACCATTATGGGAGATTCTTGTCCAGTAGTACTTTCGGTTTTCAAGCGTCTCAATTGAGCATGAGCCCTACCCACATCTAGGGTTATGACCAGCTCTTCCAATTGTTTCTCCGAAGTTTCAATTAGTATTGGTTCTCCTTGAACATTATCTGGCCTCGATTGTGAGGACAAATGGGCCAAAAGAGCCCGGGTACCTTTCATAATACCACCTTTTTTATGGCTATTCGATTGCACAGTTTGTTGTATATAAACATTGTGCATTGAAGCTCTTGTTGTTTTACCCAAATGAAATTTCGTAGAAACCCCTTCAATATAGAATGTCAACAAGGATACACAACTGAGATCCTAAAAACAATAAAAATAAAAACATTTAGAGCAATGATAATATTATGATAGGAGTAAATTCAATTAAAGTGGAATTGAAATGGAATTTTTATAGAAATTTTCATTGAAATGGAATGTACAACAAATTTCATAGGAGTGAAACATTTTATAGAAAATTTCATTGAAATTTAACTTTTAAAAAAATTTATTGAAATGGAATTTTTACAGAAAATTCCATTTCAATGAAATTTTTAAAGAAAATTTTTATAGAAAATTGAATTGAAATGAAATTTTTATAGAAAATATCATTGAAATGGAATTTTTATAGAAAATTTCATTGAAATGTAATTTTTATAGAAAATTTCATTGAAATGGATTTTTTTAAGAAAATTTCATTGAAATGTAATTTCTATAGAAAATTTCATTGAAATGGAATTTTTATAGAAAATTTCATTGAAATGGAATTTTTATAGAAAATATCATTGAAATGGAATTTTTATAGAAAATTTCATTCAAATTCTATAAAAATTCCATTTCAATAAAATTTTCTATAAAAATTTCATTCAAATAAAATTTTATAGAAAATTGAATTGAAATGGAATTTTATAGCAAATCTCATTGAAATGGAATTTTTATAGAAAATTTCATTCATTTTAAAATTTTATTGAAATTAATTTTTTATAGAAAATATCATTGAAATGGAATTTTTATAGAAAATTTCATTGAAATGGAATTTTTATAGAAAATTTCAATAAAATGGAATTTTTATTGCAAATTTCATTGAAATGGATTTTTTTAAGAAAATTTCACTGAAATGTAATTTCTATAGAAAATTTCATTGAAATGGAATTTTTATAGAAAATTTCTTGAAATGGAATTTTTATAGAAAATTTCTTGAAACGGAATTTTTATAGAAAATTTCGTTGAAATGGAATCTTTATAGAAAATTTCATTAAAATGGAATTTCTATAGAAAATTTCATTGATATGGAATTTTTATAGAAAATTTCTTGAAATGGAATTTTTATAGAAAATTTCTTGAAATGGAATTTTTATAGAAAATTTCATTGAAATGGAATTTTTATAGATAATTTTATTAAAATGGAATTTCTATAGAAAATTTCATTGAAATGGAATTTTTATAGAAAATTTCATTGAAATGGAATTTGTATAGAAAATTTCATTGAAATGGAATTTGTATAGAAAATTTCATTGAAATGGATTTTTAATAGAAAATTTCATTGAAATTGAATATTTATAGAAAATTTCATTGAAATGGAAATTTTATAGCAAGTTTCATTGAAATGAAATTTTTACAGAAAATTTCTTGAAATGGAATTTTTATAGAAAATTTCATTGAAATGGAATTTTTATAGAAAATTTTATTGAAATGGAATTTTTATAGAAAATTTCATTGAAATGGAATTTTTATAGAAAATTTCATTGAAATGGATTTTTTTTTTAAATTCACTGAAATGTAATTTCTATAGAAAATTTCATTGAAATGGAATTTTTAAAGAAAATTTCATTGAAATGTAATTTTTATAGAAAATTTCATTGAAATTGATTTTTTTAAGAAAATTTCACTGAAATGTAATTTCTATAGAAAATTTCTTGTAATGGAATTTTTATAGAAAATTTCTTTGAAATGGAATTTTTTAAGAAAATTTCATTGAAATTGAATTTTTATAGAAAATTTCATTGAAATTGAATTTTTATAGAAAATTTCATTAAAATTGTAATTTTATAAAAAATTTCATTGAAAAGGAATTTTTATAGAAAAATTTATTGAAATGGAATTTTTATAGAAAATTTCATTGAAATGGAATTTTTATAGAAAATTTCTTTCAAATAGAATTTCTATAGAAAATGGTATTTAAGTGGAATTTTTATAGAAAATTGCATTTAAATGGAATTTTTTTTTTATTTTTTAATGTTTTGTACAGAATTTTTTTCCGATCCAACTTACTTGTACATTATCCAATGCTGCCACAGATATTACTTCTTCAATTATGGATGATTGCAACATGGTTATGCTAACTTTGGGCAAGACAATTAAACCCTGTGTCTTTGTCGATATACTCTCCTCATAGACATCACTTAGAAACGAATCACCAGGACCTAAGAGATTTCTTTCGGTTGTTGAACGTTTTGAGTTTGAATGGACCTGGGACCAATAACTCAAAGATTGATCACGTTTGAGAATGTTATCGTTTTTCACTTTTCCTATGCACGATGAGTGTATGTAATTAACTACAGTTAACAAGTGCATATTTGAAAATGTCGGTATGGCAGCTTCAACCATTCTGAAAATAGAAAAAAAATAAACAAAGAAAAAATTTTAATTTTATAATACAGAGAAAACAATGTCTTTTCAAAATATACATCAATTTACAATAACATTTTTTATATTTTTACTAATTTGCGTTAATATAGTGATTTCGGTATATAAAATTGATGAAATTTTGTCCAAGAGCATGACGATGCAAAAATCTAGACAAAAGTTGAAGTTTCAAAAACAAAAAAACTGGCAAGCGCGATGCTATTAAAAGAAACTAATTTTCCAAATTTCAACCTAAATCTCTTCTGAAGTTTAGGAAATATTATGCAAAAAAAGTACTGATGTGGCGCATCTTGGTTAATTTGCTTTTTGGGACTTAAAGAACAAGATATTGCTAAGATTGGAGTACATGGCATAAATAACACAACCAATTAACCAATAAAATTCTTTCAAACAATATTATTTTTAGAAACATTCTGTACCGCAATATGACCTCTCTGAATCTGAAATGAGAATGGTTCTGAATGGAATGTCGATTAATGATCTGAACGCTCTAAACAATCTAATTGAATTGAATAGCGAGCTGAATTATGAATATGAAAGTCATGAAGAAAGGTACTACTTCTTAAATAATATATTAAAATATATTTATAAAGAAACATCCAATAAGAAAACAGTTACAAATCCTAATTCCGATTGAAGTCTTCGATATCCTTCATTGCGACTTATAGCCTTTGACAAGAAGCTCTATGCTGCAGGATGATCCCATAAAAGTTGTCCATAGGCAGTGCTAAACATTTAAGCTTCTATATCCAGTTTGAAGAAGCGAGCTGCCTCTACATTTAAGTAGGATTTGTAGGACACCATGGTAGTGGTTTTCCACGCAGCACTGGTAGGAATCTATTACTTTCTGAACCGCTGCCGTGTGTCCTCTTCAATGTTATCGCCGAACGGGCTTGGCTCGTTCAGATGGTATCCTCCTGGATGTAGGATGGTTTTAGTGGTTTACCTCTCTGCACTTTATCAGGTGCTGGTGGGTGAGGAGGCTGCAGTGTTGCTTCACCGAGAGCATTTTTGACTCATGCTGCAGATGCTGTTCTGAAGTAACCTCCGATGACAATAGGTTAAGGTGGCAGCCCGATTAAGATTCAGGCTCACTTAGACTATTCAGTCCATTGTGATATCCGATGACAATGGACTATCGCAAATACTGAGAGTCCAAACGGGGGCCACATAATCGATAAGGGTACGACTAATAGACCCATAGGTGTTTTGTTTCGTATCGTTGTCTTTCCCCCAGGGGCTTTCATGATCTTGTTTTACCAATGCCTTCAGGATCTTGTTTCTACTCCCAACGTGTTTAGCTACCCTTTCGCATGCTTTCCATAAAGGTCACACCACGGAACTTGGGGTTCTTGCATGTGGCGATACTCTGGACACGAATGTGGATATCGAACTCGAGATTGACATCCTCATCAAATGGTTGCCGTCGATTTAGGAACAGAAAGTTTCAGATTCCTGCTTACAAAGAAGTCCCTATGTGCAGGGAGGTAGTATTTAACCTTCAACTCAAGCTCCTTGACGTCTCTACCTTATGTAACTATGGAACACTCATCCGCATAGGTTATTAGGTGGACGTCTGATGGTGAAAGAGGATCTCCAGCCATATAGAAGCTAAAAATTACGGGGGGCAGTACACCCTTTAAGGTACGCCTTGTTAATTTCTCCTAGGCGAAGATGTCTTTCCTCTGAATACCACATAGAACTGTCGGCCAGTGATATAGTTTACCAACCAGCTCTTAAGTTTATTAAGGAGAAAAGTTCCCATAATGTTTCCCAGAAGGGTGGTATGGTTCACCGTATCAAACGAGTTAGACAAGTCCAATGGTAAGAGAATCGAACGTTAATGCGGCCTACTTACTATTCACTCCCTCTGCAAAATTGGCTGTTAATTCACACAACGCAGTTTCCGTACTCTTGCCCGAGCGAAAACCATGTTAATGTTCCAACATTGTCAACATTGGATATTCTGTGAAGTACGGCAGTAAAATGTCTTCCAGAAGCTTTTTTACGAGGGAAATAGGGGTATTTTGTCGATATGAGTCTCCAAGATGTACCTGTTTTTCTGTTTTCAGAACTGGAACAAACTTCCCTATTTTCCAGATATCAGGTATTTCGAGAGTGTTGAGACAAACATTGGTGGTATGGCGCTACCATTCTCTCCTATTTGCTTCAACATCCTTGTAGCCAAACCATCTGAACCGTTTGCTTTTGAGCTCTTGGCGACCTTTATCGCTTGGAGCACAGTCTCCTGGCTGATTACCATAGGGTGGCTGTCCTGTCGTGAGTGCACGGAAGACTCGTTTTTGCCTTCTGCATGTACGGTATACTGTCTGGGGTGCTCGACGAATTGTCGGCAGAATGCATTCGCTGCACGGGTGTCGTCCTTCGGAGTTTGCACCCCCAAAGCGAAATGCAGATGTTATCTTTTCGTTTTGGGGTTCGTGGGATCGTGGACCACAATCGTTTTGATCCAAAATCGGACTCCTCCAAATACTTGTGCCACTTTTCTCGCTTATGGGTGGCCACAAGCAGGTCGATCTCCTTAGCGAGACTCGAGACCCTGAGAACCGCAAGAGTTACTTTCCGGATATCGTCCCTCTTAACTGTCAATCTTGATGCTTCCATGGGGAAATTCACCGTGCCGTTAAATAGACCATAGATTTGTCTTTCTGCAGTCATAACCGTTTGAGTGTCTGCCTATTTTTGCAGCAACCGTGTAAAGCACCACCACGGGAAATTCGTCCACGATAAGTAACCATTACATGCTTGACAAAATATATTTAGAATCGCCAAAGGGGATGTCGATGACAACACGATAAAGGCGCTACTATGTTCGGTTTTCGCACTTTTTTGCAATTAATTTATATTTCCAAAGATTTTATACTAAAATGTTTGTTCTATCTTTCACTTTCATTAAAAATAAGCAATCACTTATTTTCAACTCAAAAACCGAACATATGCCCATGTTCGCAAATCAACTTCACGGTGAATGTGAATCAATTCCACGATTTTGGTGTCCTACAATCCACTTTCACCGGAATTTTCGTGAAATCAATTTACTTGCAAAAGCATTAGTGAAAGTTGAATTATGTCCAAGATGGATGTATTTCCGGTTAAAGTACTCGCGTAAAAAATTTGGATTTTATGTGAATAGTGGAAGTGGAATTGAAGTGGATATCCGAACATGGGTGATGGTAACGGTCTATATGTGGATCCTCTTTACAACATATTTACTTAAATATTTTCTTTTTCATTTCTAAATAGTCCCACCGAGGTAAATGAAGAAGAAATTTCTAACGGCCATAGTGATATGGACTATACAGACGAATTTCAATATGATCAAATACCATATCCTAAAAATACCATATCCTTGAAAATATCAACAGGTGAAAAAGAAGACTACAGGGTGAGAAGAAAATTTAGAGTACCTCCATATAAAGAATTGTATATTAATTTTTCAATTAACAATTCTAGCTAAACTACAATGAATATTACATTAGACAACTGCATGGTTCATTCCCCAGAAATTCAGAGGCCCATAGTAAACATATTCGCATTAAAAGAAACTAATTGTAACTTACCTTTGTAAACCTTCCAATAATAAAGGTGTTAAAAATATATTAACCTGCCCTTTGAGTCGGGCCACAACCGATGTACATGCTGCACCTTCTGCTTGCAGGCTCATAAATTCACCATCATCAAAACCGTTTGTCGATTTATCGCTCTCCTCCTCTTTCAGCAAAACACTAGGATCCCAGGGATGTGATTTTGGACCACCCATAAATGTGGCCGAACTATTGCTACCCGTAGTATTCTCATAACGTGGCACAACTTTTATCTCTCGCCATGATGAATACAAATCGAAATGAGGTATCATTTTACTGCCAATGTATGTAAGGCCACCTCCTTCGTTCTCATGAAATAGTGGAGTAGAAAAGACATCCAAACCAGATGGGAAAGAGCATGAGGTCCAATTGAAACATTTCACTTGCGACAAATGATTCAAATAGCTGGCCATTAGGAGAGGTGAATCAATTATGGGTCGATTCACTTGTTGATGTAAATTGACGAGGGCCACATCTTCTTGTGAGGACATTGCCGATATAAATGAGTTCGATGACAAGGAAGGTGTACCCGACGATGATGCTCTCGAATCCACCTATATTATGAAGAAGATATATAAAACAGTGGATATATGTGTGTGTTTTCACAAGAAAAAAGTAAACGATTTTTTTTTAAAGTGGATTACAAATAGATGCAAAATATATTCTACTCCTAAAAATGATGCAGAGGTAACTTAGAAACATGCTTTGCTATATAAAATGCTATTGTATCGAAATTATGTTGAAACAAGCATATACTCAAAAATCTTGTTGGTAAACCCGGCCGAGACAAAAACTAGTAAATCAAGACAAAAACTAGTAAATCTGCGGGGATATGTCCACATCGAATTCAACTCGGAGGACGTATTTATATGGGACTTATACGGTGTCCTCACTAGTACTTAGACTCACTTCTTGATGCAAGAGTGGCACAAGCGTAATTTATTCCGTTTTTACGTGTGTGAAACCGGAAGTGTCCGCGAATGAAAGAGGAATAACCTGGGGTAATTCTCTCCATTGAGCAATTGACCGTTTTCATAATATCTGAACACCGGACATTTACCAACCAAAAGAAATCCAACTGGAACGTCTTCAGAGATTACACTCTCGAAATCAGCAAGATACTTTGGAATTCTCCAAACTGAACTAGATGGCAAATAACGCAGACCGCATAAAGAAGGCCTATGCACTATTGTGCTCTTGTCAAAAATTAGTCAAGGAACACGGCGAAATGCGAACTTCCCTCTTTAGGTAGCTTTATACGACAAGCGCTATAAGGACCACAACCCCTGCCACTTTAGAGGAAGTTTGCTCACTCGATTTGCCCAAATGGAAAACAGAAGAGATGAGACGATAAGCCCAATATATTATACCAAGTATGTAAAAGTGGGAGGAAAGGATGGTTCCTTTCGGAACACTGAAAATGTATACAGTTGGACCTCAAATGGACAAAGGAAGTGGTAGCGGCGTTTATTGCAGTGAACTAGGAATAAGAGAGTTGTATACGTTAGATAGCGACTGCAGTATCTTTCAGGATAGTCGATAGCCAAGCAGACATAAAGGCCTTGGGCAATGTAGACATAAGGTCTAAGGGAGTCAGCGGATGTCGTAGAGAACTCAGGGTTTTCACTGAACAGCATAATGTAACCCTTTGCAGCGAACTAGGAATACGAGAGTTGTATACGTTAGATAGCGACTGCAGTATCTTTCAGGATAGTCGATAGCCAAGCAGACATAAAGGCCTTGGGCAATGTAGACATAAGGTCTAAGGGAGTCAGCGGATGTCGTAGAGAACTCAGGGTTTTCACTGAACAGCATAATGTAACCCTTTACTGGGTACCTGGGCACTGTGGATGAACGAATGTCATTGCTTGTGGAACGTCATTGCTCCTTTTACTCAGCTGTGTCTCTTCGAAAGTTTGCGAGCAAACTAAGTGGATATGGGACGAGCAGAACCGCAGGAATTGCGAAATTCTGTTGGCGATGAAGAAACATGAATTGAAGCCTTTTATTGGCATTATATGATGACATTTGCAGATGATGTCTGGACCCGAAAGTTACGGAAAACTTTCGGTTCTCGTAGCATCGGACTTGGCTAAAGCATTTGATACGGTGAACGATGCCACTCTCTTAGGAGATATTATAGGGACTTCTCTCCCCAATAACCTTGAGATTGGCAAACTATATGGCTGACAGGCTGTGGAATTCAGAGGAAAGAGAGACAGGAATCGGAAACTTTCTGATGGCAAACATTTTCACATCATGGACCAAAAAAGTGAACCTGGAATAGGATATCCACATTCGTGGTCTGAGCATCCACAAATGCAAGAACAACAAACTTCTTGATAGTTTGTTCCTTTTTTGAAAAACATGCGAAAATGGAAAAACATTGGGAGATACTGAAGGCATTGACTGGTAGCACTTGGCGTAAAGATAAAGAGACGATACAAAAGACTTATAAGTCTATTAGTCGTTTCCTTATTGATTATGCGGCCCCCGCTTAAACTCTCAGTATTTGAGATACCTAATTCAAACGAGGACAAATACTGCGCTGCATATTACCATCGGATTTCTCTCCAAAACACCAGAACAGCATGAGTCCAAAATGCTGTTGGTGGGACAATACTGCAACCTCTTCACCCACCAGCAACTGATAAAGTGCAGAGGGGTAAACCATCCAAAATCCGATAGAGGCAAGCCCATTCGGTTTGATTTTAGAAAATATATCCAGGCAATAGACCTTGATCTGCGATGAATATGATGAAGGAATAAGGACGGCATTGAGGGCGGTTCAAGGCTATAGATACCTACCAGTGCAGCGTAGTGCCTGGAGGGAAGACCACCACCTATTAGCGACGATGAGAGACGGCTTCCTAGATGAACCAGGTTGGTGCTATCTCAGCTAGTATCGGGGATCTCAAGGTACTTAAATATTTACCTCTCCCTTCGCGTATCCTGCAAAGCCGACACAACCTCTTCACTCTGGACTCATCCAGTAGAGGCAGCTCGCTTCCTCAAACTAGATGTTGAAGCCTAAATGCCTAATCCTAATAATTTGTTTGTTTTGTCTTTTATTTTCCCATACATAAATACTATTTTTCTCATACATAAATTCCCAGGGACTACAACAACAACAGCGCAACATACTTGTGTTCCCATAGGGAGGTTGCAGTCCTTGGACAAGGTTGGGTTCCTTGTGTCGACCCCGATATGTAGGATCGACTGCTGTGAGGGTCGCCAATGTGCCTAATCCTAATAATTTGTTTGTTTTGTCTTTTATTTTCCCATGCATAAATACTATTTTTCTCATACATAAATTCCCAGGGACTACAACAACAACAGCGCAACATACCTGTGTTCCCATAGGGAGGTTGCAGTCCTTGGACAAGGTTGGGTTCCTTGTGTCGACCCCGATATGTAGGATCGACTGCTGTGAGGGTCGCCAACATTGCAGAGGGTTTGAATAGTAAGAGGCCGCATAAATGTTCGATTCGCGAAGCATTGGATTTGTCTACCACACCACGCTCTGGGGGGATATTATGGGAACCACCCTCCCTAATAATAATCCTATGTGGAATTCAGAGGGTGGACAGCCTTGAGGCGTACCTCAAGGCGGGGTACTGTCCCCCCTCCTCTACAATTTCTACGTGGCTGGAGCTACCCCACCACCACCAGATGTCCACCTGATTATATACGGACGACTGTTCCATAGTGACATCAGGGACCTTGAGGTGAGGATTAATGATTACCTATCTCCACTTAGGGATTTCTTTGTCAACAGGAATCTGAAACTTTCTGCCCCTAAATCGACAGCGACCATTTTTACATCGTGGACCAAAGAAGTGAACCTGGAACTCGATATCCAAATACGTGGCCGGAGTATCCCCACATATAAGAACTCTAAGGTTCTTGCTGTGACGTTAGGTTAGGTTAGGTGACAGTCCGATGTATCAGGCTCACTTCTCTCTTATCACTGAGTGCTGCCCGATTCCATGTTAAGCTCAATGACAAGGGATCTCCTTTTTTATAGCCGAGTCCGAACGGCGTTCCACATTAGTGAAACCACTTAGAGAAGCTTTGAAACCCTCAGAAATGTCACCAGCATTACTGAGGTGGGATAATCCACCGCTGCAAAACTTTTTGGTGTTCGGTCAAAGCAGGAATCGAACCCACGACCTTGTGTATGCAAGGCGGGCATGCTAACCATTGCACCACGGTGGGAAGTTTGATAGTCTGTTCCTCTTTGGTAAACATGCGGAAATGGTATCCTGAAGGCATTGGCTGGTAGCACCTGGGGAAAAGATAAGGAGACGATACAAAAGATCTACGAGTCAATTGGTCGTCCCCTTACCGATAATGCAGCCCCTGTTTGGACTCCCAGTATTAGCGATACCCAATGGAGAAATCTCCAGACGGTGCAAAATACTGCGTTGCGGATTGCCACTGGATGTCACTCTAAGACACCACATTAGCATCTGCAACATGAGGCCAAAATGAGACAACACTGCACCCTCTTCACCCAACAGCACCTGATAAAGTGCAGGGGGATAAACCACCCAAACCATGCCACGTCAAGGAGATTATCAACCGAAAGAGAAAAGCCCATTCGGTTTAATTTTAGGAAGGATATTCAGTCAATAGAGCACTTAATCGGCGATGACAGTGATGAGGGAATAAGGACGGCATTGAGGGCGACACACACGGCAGTGGTTCAGAAGGCTATAGACTCCTATCAGTGCAGCGTTGTACTGGGGGGAAGACCACCACCAATCAGCGACTATGAGAGACGGCTTCCTAGAGAAACCAGGTCGGTGCTATCACAGATAAGATCGGGGATCTCCAGATACTTGAATAGTTACCTCTCCCTTCTGAACCCAGAAATCCAGGATGTCTGCCCGAATTGTGGACAGTCGTCTCACATCACGAGGCATCTCTTCGCGTGTCCTGTAAAGCCGACAGACCTGACACCTATTTCACTCTGGACTCATCCAGTAGAGGCAGCTCGCTTCCTCGAGCTGGATGTTGATGCTTAAATGTCTAATCCCAATAATATGTTTTTCTTTCATACAAAAATTCCCAGGGGCTACAACAGCTCAAAATGAATCCAAACCGTACACGTGTTCTTGTTTTCTACGTTTATTTTTTTAATCTTCGGAACTGTCAAACAGCGTTTGATCCCGATGAATCATGAAATATATGTTGAAATCTATAATCTATATTTTTTGGTTCCTCTCTCTCTTACATACGGAGAAAAAAAAAATATTTTTATCTTTAATCACGAAATTAATTGATCCAATTAATTTTTAATTGCAATGTCTTCAATCACCAAAGTCACTAAAAAATTTAATTGTTCCAATTAAAATGTTAATTGATATAATTAATTTTTGTAATTTTTTTCAGTTAAAAAATGAGTTTATTTTTATTTTATTTATTTATTCATTCAATATAATACAAAGACCTAGTGGCCCACATAGGAGTTGAACCAATTAAATTTTTAATTGAATATTTTTTTCAAATTCAACTAAAATTGTAATTGGAAAAATTTTGGTAATATATTTTCTGTGCAAAAAGACTTTAAATAAAACCCCTTTTCAAAAGCTATTGGAGTACCTCAGCTTTAACAAAACAAAGTCTTATTATTTATCTACAGTTTTATAAAAAATAATCAAAATACTAAATATTCGTATTGAATAATAACAAATATACAAACATGCAAAAGAAATGCAAACACAGCTAAACTAATTTAAATATTATAATATAATATAATGTATACAATGAATGTAATAACACGCAAAATAACAACTAAAAACAGATCGTTTGTGTCATTTGTTTTGTTGCTTGTAGGTATTACATATTTGATATTGTGTCATTTTTATTTTAATCCATTTTTTTGTGGACTCTGGAATACATATGTTTTGCAGTGTTAAACATTCAAATATAATAATCTAAATAATTGAGCTACCAATTTTTATCTATATACAAAATAAAAAATTTAGCCAATCGCTCTTTTTTTTGTACGAACTACATTTTAAAGACAGAAGAAATTAAACGCAATAAGGATATTTAAAAACAATTTATCTAAACAGATTCTAGAAAACGATAGAAAAACAGAGTCTAGTTAGGATTGGAAAGGAAATGTGTTTTTGGTTTTTATTATTTTTTTTCTTTTTTTTTTGTATTTCTTTAGTATTTTTGTTTAAACACACTAAAAACTACTCACATCATGAATAAAATGTCGATACTCAGGTCTTGATGAGATATTTGTAAGTTTTCTGATTGGTGTAGCAAGACCATGAATACGTCTGACGTCTTCGTTCTATGAAATTTGATGGGATTTACGATTTTGAAATATATAAAATTTTGAATTTGGCAGAAAGATGGTCAAGATCAAGTTTATTTTTCGTTTCGAATAGGTTATTGTTATTTCAATTAGATTTTCACATGAAAATGATAGGAAATCATAGGATATATACAAAAGAAAGAAAGAAAGAAAATCATGCAAAAAGAAAATAAACAAATGAAAGATTTGTTTTTCCTCATTATAGAAGTTTAGATTAGATCTCGAAGATTCGTGGTTAGTTGAAAAGGTTTTGGAAATGAAGAATAAATGAAGCAAGAGCCCGTTCGTTTCATATATATATTTATAAAAAAGCTATATTTTATAATTTGTATTATGATACTGTACTTTAGCATTGAATTTAGAAAATTAATTTAAATATTATTTATAAATATTTTTTTATATATTCTCTTTTAAACAATAGATTAAAAAAAAAATAAAATTACAAATACATGACTTTGGACATTTCGAAAAAAATGTGATTTCATGTTTAAGGTGAAAATAATGAAAAAGCTGGAGAATCTGGCAAATTTTCAATGAAAGATACATACCAATTCCGTGGTGCTTTGAGGCCTTTTCGATAGAGATTTATTATTCGTTTCGGGGGCATGAATTTCCAAATCGCTTCTATAGGTATTCAATGATGAAAGTGTTGGATTTTCATTTTGATTACCAATGCTACGAAAAATAAAGATAACGATTGTATTACTAAACATTTGTCCCAATTTTATCACATGTGCCTTGCGTACCTTAAATCTGAAGAGAATCGTTTCTTTCCGGAAAATACTATAGAGCCATTGTGATTTTTTATTGAACCTCTTTGAGACATAATATTTGATATATCTTCCTCGGCAGAGAAAAACATTTCCGATGGGTTTTCCGATGTTAGAGATATTGTTCTTTGGACTTCCCTTGTTAAATGTTCCCCATTTGGTAAATCCTGATTGGCCAAATGAGAATGTACATTTATATCAGCAATTTCAAACTCCAAAGGATGCGAATGCGGAGCAGAATGAGACATTTCATCGGGAATCTAAAAAAAAAACAAAAATTAAGCCCTACATTAACATAACAGAACTAATTAGGTTTAAAACATTTGAGAAAGCCCACTTTGGGCGAAAACTTTTATAAGATATGAGACCAAAGATACACTAATGTCTTGCTTTTACATATACAGTGAAAACTCTCAAATCTGAACACACTGAAAAGCGGAAACCTCTCAACAGTGGACATTTGCTATATTATCACATGAAAATTAACCGCTTATAAGTGGACACCTCCCACATATGGACAAAATTTAGGCGACCGTGGGAGCCCATTTTTAAGAGGTATCACTGTATATGGAAGGTATCACAGAAAAAAAAACTTTTCCTGACTCAATAACGAAATTAATTAATTAAAAAAAAATAATTGGATCATGAAATTTGGAAAATGATAGTATCAATCACAGAATTAATTAGAAATAAAAAATATAATAGATTAAAAAATTAATTGATTTCTTACGGCACTTTTTTAATTTAATAATATTTTTATTTGTTCAATTAAAGATATAATTAATTTTAGTTAATCAATTTTTTATCTGAGATAATCAATTATTTATTGTATTATTAACTATTTATTTATAATTATTTTTCCTTTCGATGAAATGATTTTCTTATAATTTTACAAGATTTTATACTTTATTCTCCGTTTTTAATTATAGTGTGATTTTTTTAAACTATTTAATAATATGAGATTAATTATTTTCGAATAAAATTTTCAATTGGTTTTTATTTAGAATGGGTTGCTTGTATTTAATTAAAATGTTAATTAGGATAATTAATAATTTAATTAAAAATAAAAAAAAAAATAAATAATTGACTTTCTTTTAAATTTTAGTAAAAAATTAATTGTATTGGTTAATTTTTTAATTGATTACGATTTCAACTTCAATAAACTTTTTAATTGTAAATAATTTGGCAATACTTTTTTTCTGTGTTATAATAAAAAAATATAGCGATTTGAATGAAAACTATTCTCTCTATCACTGTTTCTTCTTACCTCCAGTTCATCTTCAACATTGACTTCTCCCGTTAAACGTGAATCGGAAATACTTGTTTTCGGTGGCGATACACGTAATGTATTATTTTGAGATTTACTATTATTCGTATCGGAACCCCTTCGATAGACAATAACTTGTGAGTCTGACGAATCTTGGCGCAACACCTTTTTCGATGGACTATCAAGTAATCGAGCATAAGGAACTTCAACTGATGTTTGCCTTTGTGTAGAATATGAATAACGTTTACTACGCCTTTCCAAAGTGTTTGGTGATCCAATACTTTCTCTAGATTTACGCCCATTCATATCTTTGTCCAAAGTCGAAGCTCCACCCAATTTCATTTTTGCGCTTAAATCTTTTGTTGTGGTTATATCGGACTTTTTCAAACTACCATTTACTGCAGCCGGTGGACGATATAATTTACCCTATAACGCAAATAGAAAAACGAATATTAATGCATACATAAATTGATTGAGATAATGCAATTCTTACCTTTCCGGTAAAATCAGCTGAATCGTGCAGTGATACAGAATGTAAACTATAGGGAGGTGTATGGAAAACCAACTGTCCTTGATGTAATATACTTTCACCAAATCCATAATCTTTGTTATTGTTAATTATACTAAAATTAAACAAAAATTTGACAAAATTTTCTACAGAAATAATATTTTGAAAAAATTTTCAATAGAAATTAAATTTTGATAAAATTTTCTACAGAAATAAAATCTTGACAAAATTTTCTATAGAAATAAAATTTTAACAAAATTTTGTATAAAAATAAAATTTCGACAAAATTTTCTATAGAAATAAAATTTTGCAAAAATTTTCTATAGAAATAAAAATTTGATACAATTTTCTATAGAAATAAAATTTTGACAAAATGTTCTATAGACATAAAATTTTGACAAAATTTTCTACAGAAATAAAATTTTGACAAAATTGTCTACAGAAATAAAATTTTGACAAAATTTTGTATAAAAATAAAATTTTGACAAAATTTTCTATAGAAATAAAGTTTTGCAAAAAAATCTGTAGAAACAAAATTTTGCAAAAATTTTCTATAGAAATAAAAATTTGATAAAATTTTCCATAGAAATAAAATGTTGACAAAATTTTCGATAGAAATAAAATTTTGACAAAATTTTCTATAGAAGTAAAATGTTGACAAAATGTTCTATACAAATAAAAGTTGACAAAATTTTCTATAGAAAAAAATAGCAAAAAATTTCTATAGAACTAAAATTTTGCAAAAAAATTCTATAGAAATAAAATTTTGCAAAAAAAAAATTCTATAGAAATAAAATTTTGTAAAAATTTTCTATAGAAAAAAATTTGCAAAAATTTCTATAGAAATAAAATTTTGCAAAAAAAAATCTATAGAAATAAAATTTTGACAAAATTTTCTATAGAAATAATATAAAATGTTGACAAAATTTTGCAAAAAAATGTGTAAAGAAATAAAATTTGGCAAAAAAAATCTATAGAAATTAAATTTTGCAAAAGACTTCTGTAGAAATAAAATTTTGACAAAATCTTCTATAGAAATAAAAATCTGACAAAAATTTCCATAGGAATAAAATTTTGAAAAAAAATTCTATAGAAATAAAATTTTGACAAAAATTTCTATAGAAATAAAATTTTGACGAAAAAATTCTATAGAAATAAAATTGTGACAAAAATTTCGCTAGAAATAAACTTTTGCAAAAAAATTTCTATAGAAATAAAATTTTGACAAAATTTTCTACAGAAATAAAATTTTGAAAAAATGTTCTATACCCAGCAAAAACTCCTATTACCAGGTATGAGTACAAGTATGCCTGCGCCAAATTGGCAACAACTTCCTAGTACATATATCAGTAGTAATACTTTTACAGGGGCATGACATTGGAGGAAAGTACTTCCGTGCAAGCATGCCAGCAGTCGAAAAATAAGTACTTCTTCGCAAGCATACCAGCTCTCCAAAAATATTTTTACCATAAAGATACCCAAAGAGTGCGAACTCACCCCTGTTGTTTTATAATCCAACACACTATACCGCTCCACGATATGGATCTATTCACTGATGTTATTTTGTAATATAAATTATGTACTATACAACTTTAGAAAACAAGGGTATATTTTATTGACAATTTTTTCTGAAATGTAATTTGCCATTACTTATCGCTACTATTAACGGTGCCCACTGTAGAGCCGAACCCGGACTTCAAGATATGATTTTGATTACCGGTATTAATAGAAAGAATTACTTTTTGCCTACACAGGTAAGTTATTATTTTTAAATAAAAGGTAATAATGCAAGTGGTAACTTTTTACCCAGTTTTTACTGGGTAGAAATAAATAAATAAAATTATACAAAATTTTATTTGTATAAAAATAAAATTTTGACAAAATTTTCTACAGAAATAACATTTTGCAAAAATTTTCCATAGAAATAAAATGTTGACAAAATTTTCTATACAAATAAAATTTTGACAAAATATTCTATAGAAATAAAATTTTGACAAAATTTTCTACAGAAACAAAATTTTGTATAAAAAATTTGCAAAAAATTCTATAGAAATAAAATTTTGCAAAAAAATTCTATAGAAATTAAATTTTGCAAAAAAATTTCTATAGATATAAAGTTTAGCAAAAATTTTCTATAGAAAAAAAAAACTGCAAAAAATTTCAATAGAAATAAAATTTTGCAAAAATTTTCTATAGAAATAAAATTTTGACAAAATTTTCTATAGAAATAAAATTTTGCAAAAAATGTCTAAAGAAATAAAATTTTGCAAAAAAGATTTCTATAGAAATAAAATTTTGACAAAATTTTCCATAGAAATAAAAAATTGAAAAAATTTTCTATAGAAATGAAATTATGACAAAATTTTCTATAGAAATGAAATTTTGACAAAATTTTCTATAGAAATGAAATTTTGACAAAATTTTCCATTGGAATAAAATTTTGACAAAATTTTCTATAGAAATAAAATTTTGAGAAAAATTTCTATAGAAATAAAATTGTGACAAAAATTTCTATAGAAATAAGATTTTGACAAAATTTTCTATAAAAATAACATTTAGACAAGATTTTCTTTAGAGATAAAATTTTGCAAAAAATTTCTATGAAACTAAAATTTTGACAAAATTTTCTATAGAAATAACATTTTGACAAAATTTTCTATAGAAATAACATTTTGACAAAATTTTCTATAGAAATAAAATTTTGCAAATAAAATATATGGAACTAAATATTTTGACAAAATTTTCGATAGAAATAAAATTTTGACAAAATTTTCTATAGAAACAAAATTTTTGAGAAAATATCTTCCAAAAAGGAACTGATGTCTTTAACTGGTATTTTTATATTTTCAGTATTAAACTGCAGTTGTTCTTCCTGCCTCCAATCCACTATACTTACAAATATCTTGCTATGTTATAATTATCCTGAACATCTTGAGCAGATGGTTTGAAAAATTTCAAACCATTGCGATTACTTCCGAAGAAAGCACAGCCACCAATACAACCACAACGTGATATATCCACAACCCCAGTAATATTTCCAGATGTTGACGTATTCGACCATAGAAACCATAACCGTTTAAATTTCAGATCATGTTCACGTAAGAAACTAAAAGAAAAAAATATTTGGTTAAGAATGGAAAGACTTTAGAAATGGATTCAATATTGGATTCTTCACTTACTTATGCTGCACTAAATGCAATTTATGATCTGGTATAGGCAAAGCCGAAGCTCCCTCCAATAATATAGGGCCCAACGATGTACAACCAACTTCTACCCAATTTTCAAAGAATTCACTATCACATACAGCCATATTGGGTCGACGACATTCTGAGAAACTGTCGCGTAATTTGCGAGAACATTCTTCACGTGAATCTCTACGTTGGGAAAATGAATTTGAACTACGTTTGGGTTTGTGAGAACCTCCACCACCACCACCATAATGTATATCTGATTTGACAGATTCTTGATCAGCACGTCGTAGTTTTCCTGAACGATTGCTACCTGTAGTATTTGTGTTATATGAATTTGTCATATTGCTGGAACAGCCGGCGGCATTTAACATAAACAGTCTTATCAATATTGATGGCAGAAGACCAGATATACCAGACTTTACACGTTGACCATGCAGATTACAATTGGCCAAACGTATGGGTGAAATCTGAAAATATTTGAAAAAATTTATACATTTGCAAAAGACAACTTTCACTCATTGTCGCATACCCAAGCATGTAAAGCTGTTCCACTTTCTATTAAATAAACATCCACAGCATCCACACATACTCTGGTCATTTTATATTTGATATCTTCGGCTGAGGGACATTTGTATTTATTTTCCTCTTTGGTATGGGGACATTGGTTGCTTGGTACACCATGATGGCAGTTTCGAACAGTTTTAGGTGATTTTAGGCAATTCTCAGGATCTACTGCCAGCAAGGCTAAGGTCTCAAGGCCCACAGCCACATTGAAGAGTTGGGGCAAAGTTAGTTTACCCGAAAGTTTACCCAGTTGTACTTCAATCAGCCATGAGTATTCTAATGTATCTTCATCTAAAGCACAACCTTCATTGCTAAACATGGCATGACCACGAACCTAAAAGAAAAAGAATTTTAAAATCAATCATAAATTATTTTTTTTTTCATCTCCCTTGATCTCTCTCACCTGGACCGCGGATAACATTAAATGCCCTTGATTGATATGTTTATCACGATTTTGCCTTACCACCAAATCCGATGTAATCAAATATGATGGACTAACTAAAACTTGCAGTGTGGTTTCATGGTAACGTTTATTCATTTCAAAACCCAAACGTTCAATTAACACCACTGGGCATGGAGGATCATTCTCATTGCAGTTTTTCATAACATGGGCCTGTATATCGTGTATAATTACAGATACTATTACCTCCAAGGGCCGATAGAGACGTGGATCGAAGGGTTTTTGTTTCTCCTCTGGCACTGTGACTTCCGATATTGATTTGGTGGCCAAATCTTTTTCCTTCGATAACAATTGATCTTTGGGATTTATGGGTGGCTGTGGTGGTATATCTTTAGTTTTCACATTTGATTGTTCCATATCGATAAAATTTTGATCTTCTCCGAAAATATTCTCCTTAAGATTGATAAAGTTTCTCAAAACATTGCCATAGCACATTAGTACGGAAGATCCTATTTCTAGCTCTACGGTCACATGGTCGGCAGGCAAAGTGGAGGGATCAAATTTATGCTGTTCAGAAGCCTTTTGCCAATTGGGATTGGGCGATTTTCGTGTCTTTGGTATACGCATTGGACTGAGCAAAATTTCTTCTTTTTCAGGTGTTGTAATATCAGCTTGTGGGTCAGGCCCCAAGGGCGGAGCAGGATGATATACATATTGTATGGATAAAGCCACAATTGGGACGGTCCAACAGTCTATCCAACCGGCAGATCGTTGACAAATCTTACGCCATTTTTTCGTATACAATTCAGGACGGGATTTTACTTTGCCACTTCTTGTCAATAGACGGGCATTTTCATCAATGGCCAAGACAATGGGCCTTGTGGACGATACCTCTGGTACATAAAGGCTCAAATCTAAACCCTCACCATGTATCCAAAATTTCAATGTTACTGTCTTGGGCAGGAAATCTTCAAAGGGCAGAGCAAAACTCATATCAAAGACATCACCACAAAATGCCAAATGATTATTTTCTTGATTGGCACTGGAACAGTCGATCCAATTGTATTCATTGCACAAGGTCAGTATTTCAAAGTCATTCAGGAGAATATTAAATTTACATGTATATGGCACAAAAGCTAGAATATCAGGTCTGGCTTTACTCGCCCAATCTTCAATGAGATCTTGGAAGAAACATTTATGTTTGTACACAATATATGCGGTGGCCTTGCATCCGGCCAAAGCTATGCTCCAGTCTTGAGGAGCATTCCATTTTGTGGGATAGTGTATGCGAACCTTATACTCCAACGATTCGAATTCAGCCAGACTTCGATATTGCAATGAAGTGGTGGCCTCAACATGAAATAGTTGCCCCTGGATTTTGGTTGTATAACCATCGGATAGGGTAACCCAGGGTATAGTTACCTCAACATATGATGCCTGCCCCACAGTTATATGCATGGCATTTGTTTCTTTCTCTTTGGAAAATAATATATCTATTGTTGCTTCATTCAGCACACATAAAGTAACATCAAAACTTTGATAAGATCGTAATTCTCCTGGTTTGGGCATTGGTGTTACTTGCATTTCTCTCCAATCTGGAGGATAGAAAAATTTAAATAAGTGATCCCTTTGTCTATCGGCCCAGGGTCCATAGCTGAAATCAGTGCCTTTCAAACATTTAATATTAATTCCCAAGACGGGTGGTGACGGCTCTACTTTGTCACCATTGGCCAATGTAATGTGTATGGTTTCCTCGGGCACCACTCCCGGTTCATCCATATAGAAATACAAATCCATTTGATTGGACATCATTACCACAAAACCTTCACCCATATAACGGGGAGGTTCATCCACTAATCCAGTGTATTTGGGGCTAGGAGCAAACATTACTTTGGCATTTTCTATTTTCGCCTTTACAAAATGCATAAAATGATCCAAACGACAAACAGCAGGCTTTGTACTATATGTACAATGAGCCTCCTCCATGGATATTGATAATGTGGTCGGTGTTAGACGATTGCCAAATACAAAACGTCCTGAACATATATCAATTTTAATCACAGGTATGAGATCACGCCAGGTTGTTGCTTTCATAGCTTCGGAATGTTTGACACTTTCTCGTTTGCTTTGACGGGCATTTTCCATATTCATGGTATGTTCTTTTAATTTCACACGCTCCTCGGTGGATAGAGAATCGGTCTGACAAAAAGAAACAGGGTTATTTACGTTCATTTATCCAATAGTGCAATAACTTACCGGTATTAGTACTGAAGGTTTCAAACCAAATGTTCTCTCCAATTCATCATACAATTGGGAGCGATTATAAATGTGCAATTCAAAGCCATTCAATTGCACCGACAATCTTGTATCCGAATGTGATAAATCTGCAAGTGTAGAAAACCCATCTCTCTTGTATTCAAAACTCCAGGGTCACATTAAAACAGTGCTATTAACTTACCTTCGGATACATCTTTTGGAACATAGGAACGCCACCATCGAAATATGAAATACCCATCTTGTATTCGTACTGAATAGTCGTAGGTTATATAAACAAAATCACGAAACATAATTTTACCAGCTAAAGGATTTAAAGCTACAGAACCTGCATAACGATTTGAAATTAATATTGTTTTTCATTTGGGTGAAAAAGAATAGCTTACCAATCTTAAAGAAAGCCCCTTTGATGAACCAACGATTGGCAATTTTCGTTATTAGCATTCCCATTAAACGGGAATTGTAGAAAGTGATATAAGTCACCCATGTTATTGATGTCAAGAGTGAAGCTAGAAGCCATATCTGTAAGAAAATAAGGAAATTTTGTTAATCGCTTTTTCTTAATGGAGGAAGCCAAAATTCTTCCCTTTATTTTTTAATATAATATTTTGTATATAGAACAAAAATTTCATTTATATGCCGACAAAAGTAGTAGGTTTCTCATGAGAGTTTTAAGTGGGGTGGAAATAACATTATACAGATAGTTTTCCTAGCATAAAAAATACACATATCACATGAATATTCTCCAAACTTAATATTTTACGACTTTGCTATAGGTTAAAAACTCAGAGTTGGTGCCAAGTTCCTTCTGACACATCTCCGCAGCGCTTGGCTTATCGAAAGCCGACAATTTTCTGGATTAATGTACTTGGAAATAAAAATGGCTTAATTACATTTCCTTTTTTTTTGGCGATATTGTTTTTTTTTTAACTCCTTTTCACCATTAGAATACCGACTTGACCAATATTGTCTAATAATAGTGGAAATCAACTGTATTCTCCTTAATTTCGGACAAAATTTTTATCTTTCCATACACCCATAAACAAGTGATTAATACGGGCAGATTATAGCATAACCTAAACCTCGCCTACTGAATTCGTAAACCTAACATTTTCGGGTCTTTGTATGTAACGGAAATTAAATCCGTATATGACCATAGAAATTGGCATGAATTGGCCAAACGGGTAAAGATAAAAAAAGCAAAATGTTAACCAAAGATAAACTGAAACGATAGCTTTCGATTGGAATAAAAATCTTTTGCCAGAAATCTTCCGAATCGCGTGTACGAAACAGAGAGAAATGTTTCCACTGTGGCCAAATGGAAAAAAGATGGGGTTCCAGATTTATATGTGCAAGATAGATCTTTTAGTGCTCTATCCGATAGTAACAACGGATATTGTGAAATGTGTTTGGGAGACTCAATGTATGACCTGGAAAAAAGTGATGTTCTGCTCGTCGAGAGAGAAAAGTGGCCGCTGTGGTCAAATGGAAAAAGATTGAGTTCCAGATTTAACATATATGTGAAATATAGGTATTTTAATGCTCTATCCGATGGTAACAACAGATATTGTGAAATGTGTTTGGAAGTCTCAATATATGACCTGGAATATAATGGAGATCTTTTAGTGCTCTATCCGATAGTAACAACGGATATTGTGAAATGTGTTTGGGAGACTCAATGTATGACCTGGAAAAAAGTGATGTTCTGCTCGTCGAGAGAGAAAAGTGACCGCTGTGGCCAAATGGAAAAAGATGGGCAACCAAATTTATATGTAAGAGACATATCATTAAGTCCTCTATTTGATGGTAAAAACGGATATTTCACGAAAGTCCTAATATATGGCCTGAAATAATTGACGACACTGCTCCTTGAGAGAAATGTGACACCGTAACCAAATGAAAAAAAACGGACAAACAGATTTATATGGCAAAAATAAAAAAATAGATATTTCCAAATGTAAGATTATATAGCAATTTTTTATTCACGTACAACTTTTCACAAGTAGGTGGCGCCTACATGCAAAGTAAAAGATTATTCCCCATATTCATAAAAGTTAAGGTAAACTTTAATCCTATTATTGCAATACAAATTCCTTCGATAAACTGTCAGTAAATTATTATGAATATGGGCATATATTTTTCCATTTTTTAAATGTTATTGTACAATAGCAAAAATGTAGGAAATAATTTCAAATTTCAGAATCAGTTATGATTTGTTAAATTGGCCAGCTTTGCCTCGAATTATGGTCTTGGAACAGTCGAAAAGGCATCACACGGTCCAAAAATTGCTCCGCGGTATTTTGGACCATTCCCGGCGAAGCACCCCCTTGAAATGATCGACACTTTGGTATTGTTTAGTTCAAAATGGGTCATGCGTAAAAGACCAACCAATGCTACCATTGTGCGGTAGAATTGATGCGAGGAATCTACTCTCCAAGTCATTCTCGTGCGTAGACACAATTTGACACAAATGTTGTCAAAGCAGTATCTCCGTGGATGTTAACGAATTAACCGAATTCCCATAATGTGGATAGGCAACCACCACCCAGGAAGGGAAGGATTGATCTTCACTTTCTGGACCACAATAACCACCGTTACAAAAGATAGCCCCTAGATCAAGCGGCATATCGGCAAGGTCTGAACAAGCGAAGGTTAATCCTGTTATAGGAGTACGACCACGGCACATAACACCGGAGGAAAGAGACATCCCAAGACAGACCCATCTTGGACCAAATAAAATCATGCAAGTGCATCTGCCTCAGTTCCCCCACCCCATCCTAGTCGCAGAGATTCTTGATGTGTATACAAGCTGTTGTACGAAAATACAATACATACAATTCGTTTAGTCCAAGCTTATTTTTCAATATGTAAAGGGTGATACGGTCAAATTTTGGTCAAGGGAAAACGCGTGTAAATCGGTGAAATCGTTTATTTAAAAAATCAAATCAAATTTATTTTTCAAGCTCAATTAGTATAAAATTCAGGAAATATATTCAGTTAGGCTTTCGCATTTCCAAATCCGAATTGCCGGGCCTCACGCTTGACACCTGACATCAGATTTTGTACAGCCACCTTGTCCACCTTCTTCGCCGCAGAAAGCCAGTTTGCCTTGAACTGCTGCTCGTCCTTAGCAGTTTTTTTTGGTCTTCTTTAGGTTCCGCTTGACAATAGCCCAGTATTTCTCAATTGGGCGGAGCTCTGGCGTGTTGGGAGGGTTCTTGTCCTTGGAAACCATCTGCACGTTGTTGGCGGCGTACCACTCCATGGCCTTTTTACCGTAATGGCAAGATGCCAAATCCGGCCAAAACAGTACGGAACAACCGTGTTTCTTCAGGAAAGGCAGCAGACGTTTATTCAAACACTCTTTCACGTAAATTTCTTGGTTGACAGTCCGGAAGCTATGAAAATGCTGCTTTTCAAGCCACAGGTACAGATGGCTTGCCAAACCAGATATTTCTTTGCGAACTTTGACAGTTTTATGTGCTTGAAAATACCTGCTACCTTTCCCCTTCCTTTTGCCGTATAAAACTCCTGTCCCGGAAGCTGCTTGTAGTCGGCTTTGACGTAGGTTTCGTCGTTCATTACCACGCAGTCAAACTTCGTCAGCATCGTCGTGTACAGCCTCCGGGATCGCGCTTTGGCCGTCGTATTTTGTTTATCATCGCGCTTTGGCCGTCGTATTTTGTTTATCATCGCGATTTGGAGTCACTACCTTCTTGTAAGTCGATAGTCCGGCTCGTCTTTTGGCTCGATGCACGGTTGTAGACGATACACCCAGGTTAGGGTTTCGCTTGAAACTACCGGCAACTCTCTTTGTCGTCTCAGCGGCTTCCGGTTCTCGATTTCCCCCCAATCCAGACTTCCTGGTTGTCGACAAACGTTCCCCGAACACTTTAATTACATTTGCAACGGTTGATTTGGCAACTTTTAGCGATTTTGCCAGCTTTGCGTGCGAGTAGCTCGGATTTTCGCGATGCGCGAGCAAAATTTTGATACGCTGCTCTTCTTGCTTGGACGGCATTTTGACAACTGAAGAGTGAATTCCAAAATCAAAATAGGAGCAACATTCTACACACACACACACCTTCAAAATGAGGGTGATGTTTTTTAAATGATCACGAGAAAGTTTTCTACCACTATCGCGTGGATTTCGATCAAATATGACCTTCACTTTTCTGGCGTTGTTACCGTTTTTCGTCCACTGTTTGAAAGCGTTGCAACTCTGTCAGCGTCACAATATCGAGTACAGTAACCACTCGATTTACGTCGTGATTGGTTCCGAAATTTGACGACGTTAATCGAAACGACGTAAACCGAATTAAACATATAAACCAAAAAATAACAATTCATTATCCAAAAATATCAGGGTTTAAAAATTAAGTTCATAAACAAATGAAACCCCGTTACGTTGTACACATATAAAATGATACTTCGCCACTTCGACAATTGCGTTATATGTGCAATATTAATTAGAATTTGACGAATTTCAGAAATAAATGTTTCGATGTCATCATCGTTGGTACTTATTTCACTTATGGAAGGCGTTTCTGATAAAGTTGGCAAAAAATCGACGACGTAAATCGAATGGCAACGTAAATCAAAGTTGGATGGAACAAAAAATTTGACGACGTAAATCGAAACAACGTAAACCGAGGCGACGTAAATCGAGGGATTGCTGTAATGGCACGACAAACAAAAGATTTATTTACATTTAAATTCTGGATGACACTAACGATGGGAGCCATCGTGGTGCAATGGTTAGCATGCCCGCTTTGCTTACACAGGGTCGTGGGTTCAAACCCAGTTTCGACCAAATGTTCTTCAGCGGTGGATTATCCCACCTCAGTAATGCTGGTGACATTACTGAGTGTTTCAAAGCTTCTCCAAGTGATTTCACTGGAATGTGGAACGACGTTCGGTCTCATTGAGCTTAACATAGAATCGGGCAACACTCAGTGATAAGAGAAAAGTTCACTACTGTGGTATCACTATGGACTGAATAGTCTAAGTGAGCCTCAAAAATATCGGGGTGTCATTATATCTAACCTAACCTAACGATAGCCACTTTAAAGCTACCAGAAATTGGCTACAATAAATATCGGACACCTTGCATTAACCCAAGAAAATAAATGCGGATCGGTTTGCACAACCTGACCTGCAAGCAAAGAAAAAACGAACCTGTGGCAAATTTTAAGAGCCTAGCAATATTATAGAAGGCTATATCTTCAAAAAAACATACAGATAAACATACAATTTCTCCCTGATCAAGAACATACATATATACTTTATATACTCGGAAATCTAAATTTTGATGTGTTACAAATGGAATGTTAAACCTATCATAACCCCATCGTCATCCTATGGTAGCGGGTTTAGAAGGAATATAAAAATGGCATCAATGAAAGCCAACGGAAAAATAAGAATGTATTAAACAAATATAATAATGCTTCACAAAAATAATATATTAGCACAATTACAAAAAAAAAAGAATGAACCATAAATAAAAAGCAAAAGTTTTAAAACTACAATATAATATTTGCTTTTTAATGACAAAAAAGAAAACAAAGAAGACAATGAACTGATAACACAGATAATTCACTTCATCATCCATTAAAAAAACTCGAGCAAATATTGATACTACTACCGGCATATAAAATCATTTGCCGGTTTGGGTATTTCATTCATCCCTAGTTTCAATACAATAAGTTCAACAAGTGTTTGGGTCAGGGTGGGGGGCAAAATATTTACGTTGGGTGGTACATTTATTTACTTAAGCAGCAAAAAACGACGTTTGTTTACAAACATTGTAAGCAACAAGTGTGTTTGCAAGGGGGGAGGGGGTTGTTATGGGGCCGACAAACACATGACTATCAGCTGTTACGGTGTAATTGTTATTGAACATAGCTACAACAATAAAAAAATATTTATATGGAAGGGGGTCATAACAATGGCCGATAAATCAGGAAGAACAAGCAGAAGCCCCACATACAAAACAAACAAAAAAAAAACAACTCAACTTATACAACAAAACGTAAATGAATGAACTTAGCAAAAGGCAAATACAGAAAATAAATTATATTAAATATAAATGATGATTGGAAGGAAATGCGATATTTTTGTTTTTGTATCTGACCGCACAAAGATGGAAAAACAAGAGAATGAACTTAGTGTTTTTTTTTAATGCAAAGCAAAATCCAACTAATTGAATATGCGTAAAATATTATCAGCAAACTCAAAAGGAAATATGTGTGTCGCAGAAACACTCTCATCATATTGAATCATTTTTGTTTTTCAGTGGTATTGATAAGAATTTTTTTAGTCTGTCTAATCTTTGGAGTAAAATTTCCTTGAAATTATTGCAACATTGTAAAAGTTCCACATTTACAACCTGAAAATGTGTGAATCATTTCAACCCACCCCATTTTAATGTTCCTCCCCCTCTTAGTACTTATATTATTATACCAACCATGGGAGCATCTATTTTCATATTCTCCAGGGCTATACGGCCCGTTGAATTCCATGTTCCTGGTTCGGCAAAACCGAAATCAATTCCAGGATCTTCCTCTTCCATTGTGATTTGAGTATGGTTTATTGGAATTTTTCGCTAGATTATTGCACTTTGAACATGGAAAATTTGAGATTTTCTCCTGGTTCCTTTGTTGTGACTTCGATTTTTCACACTTTTAGGGCTGGGTCACACATTCACATAACCAGCACTATTTTCGTATTAGATTTTCTTCACTTAATTCGATTGATTTCCATTAAATTTATACACTAGATTAAACTTTATGATTAGCTTATTGCTATAACACATTTTGTTATTAGAAAATGTATAATTTTTTTAATTATAGATTAAAATTTGTCGTCCGTTCCGAGGAACGTATACTAAAACGATGTTATTGCTGCGACGTTCTCGATGTAACTAAAATCGTTTATCGATAACAACCGAGAGAGAGAGAGAGAGTACAGAGCTGGGATATTGCAAGAGTGTCAACAACAAAGGTGGCCACTCTAGAACAGCTGAAAACAATTTGGTGATATGTTTTTTATTAGGTTTGTTCGCGTACTTTTCCAGTAAAAAATATCCAGTAAAAACCAGCAAGAGAGTAAAAACCGTTTTTACTCTCTTTGCTTTGTTTTTGCTCTCTTGCCACAAAAAGTACGCGAACGCCATCCAGTAAAAACTTGCAAATAAAACAGATCAGGTGATTGTATTTTATGTTTCAAATACGTAAACCAAGAAAAATGAATAAAAGAAAATTGGACGTAATTTGCTCACCGGGAACATACAAAAGAATTTCTTTCGGTAAGTATGATACAAGAAATAAATAAATTCAAGAAAATGTAACTTTCGGACATTTTACAGATGAGGAATACCAGCAAAATGTGGTGGACGAAATTGCTGGTGATAGTTTTGAGGAAGTAGTTTTCACCCAGAGTGAAGATGACTTTCTTTACCCCCACCAAGAGTTCCACGTTGAAAATGAAGTCATCACTTGCACCAACGACGATGAAGGAGCCGGGAAGTCCGTGTGGATTGAGCCAGCAGTAAAATTTTTGATATCCAAAGTGAAAGAATTACGGCCAAAAGTGGGAAAATCGGCCAGCCTAAAAAATAAAAAACAAATGTGGATAAAGATTTCAGAAGAATTGTGTTCACTTGGATACAATTTCAATTCTCAACAAGTGGAAACCAAGTATTTCAGTTTGGAACGGAAATACAAACGCACACAACTTTACAACTCTAAGACTGGTCGGAATAGGCAGACGTGCCCTTATCAAAGGTAAATTAAAAAATGCATGCACATGTTTGTTAAGAATCTAATACCATTATGTCCTTTCGTTTTGCAGCGAATTGGACGATCTTTTGCAGGAAAAAAGTCTATAAATCCAGATTTTGTACTCGACAGTGAAGCGGAAGTGTCTTCGGCGGATTTAAAACTCATCGAAGGCCCAAATTTATCTGAAACAGGTACAAAAATTTCGTTTGGAATTTTAAGGGTACGCCTTACACGGAAAAAATCGTCCTATTTCGAAAATAATTCGGTTAATGACGTTTTGTTATTATTTATTCTAATACCTCATTCACATTACAATTTCAAAATCCACTTTTACTAGATTCAACTGTCATTTGCCTTATAAAAAGTAGATTTCAAATCTGAAATGTAGATTTTGAGTGTAATGTGATCCTATAACAAATTTCAATGTCGATACATATTCTTTGCATGCGTCATCATTCTATTGTAATATTTATTGGTAGTAAAACGATACCGTCCAGGACTAATTTGTTTCTCAATTTAGATGTAGATTTATAGATCACAATGCCAGCAAGCCCGTAGCAATACGGACTTGAGTCTTGGGTCCACTTAACCAGGTTTTTCATGTTATAATATTTTTTATATTTTTCGAAGATCCATGTAGTTCATCATCAAGAAAACGGAAAACAGCCCTTCAACAATTCATAGACATGTCTGAAGAACATGCAAAAAAAAGAGAAGAGAGTGATGCAATTCTACAACAAACATTAGAACAAAGTATGAAACAAAGAGAAGAACGTGCCGAACGAAAAGAAGCTCTGGAGAAGAAGAAAGTGGATTTGCTTGAAACCCTAGTGAACATATTGAAAAAATAATTTGTTTATCAATACTTCCAAGATATTTAATTTATCAATTTCTAACTTACAGTTTAGTTAACCAAAATGAACATTTGGTATTTTCACCATATTTCTAAAATTTAAAATACAACATGAAAATTACAAAATATGTTTTATTTAGTGAAATGAAATAGTTTTAAAATAATTTTCAGTGTAAATGAATTTTTTTATTTTTTTCTATTTCGTCTTTGTAATAGAAATATTCACAAAAAATAATTAACAGTGCAAACAATGTTTCTTTCTATAAAAATAAATAGTATTACTCTATGTGAAATAAATACAGTAATCCCTCGTTTTATTGAAATTTATAGTGAATTTTTAGTAATTTGAGGTCCCTGAATCCAAATCTGCATTTATTTTTTTCTATCAGCTCGATTTTTCGAGATATACCGTTATGGCCAAAATTAAGGCACTTTCGCTACATAAATTGGAATAACTTGAAAACAGTTCAACATATTAAATTAAAAAATCAGAAAATCCCTAACAATGTTCTCTTTTAGCCGTCTTTCCTTGAACGATATCTCCAAAACTACTTGAAAAATTGAAAAACAATGTAAAGACGGCTAAAAGAGAATATTGCTAGGGATTTTCTGATTTTTTTTAATTTAATATGTTGAACTGTTTTCAAGTTATTCCAATTTATATAGCGGAAGTGTCTTAATTTTGAACATAACGGTATATCTCGCAAAATCGAGCTGATAGAAAAAAAAACAAATGCAGATTTGGATTCAGAGTTCTTAAAAACAATATTCATATAAGGTAGATAAAACAAAAAATTTAACGACGTAAATCGAAACAACGTAAATCGAGGGATTGCTGTATTCTCTAGTCGATATGATTACCTTACTATATTTTTAAATGTAGAGCTATAATTAAAAGTTAAATAAATTAAAATTAATTCTTTGTAGTAAGTACATCTTGTATTGATTTTGATATTGCGTTTCGCACGTCATCTCCACGCGAAATGTTGTCGTTATCTGGATAATCATCCATAAAATCTTCTTCCTCTTCCTGGAATGCAGTTGGCTCAAAATGCATACCATCTTCGTTAGCAATGTTATGAAGAACACAGCAGGCTCTTATAAAATGGCAAAGTTTTCTCATTCCTCGCAATTTGCAGTAGTATAACTGCCGGAATCGTTGCTTTAGTATTCCAAATGAGTGTTCAATTTTAATTCTACCAGTACTCAGTTTCATATTGAACTCTTTTTGAGCCTTTCTAAGATGCCCGTTGTCCTTGTAAGGTGTAACGATGTATTTATTGCAAGGATATGCTGAATCACCTAGTAAATAATAATCTGAAAATAAAGAATTAAGGAAAGTCTAAACTTGTAGACATGTCCAACCTCCACAATATGACGGTAACTTGTTATATATTGGTGAATTCTTCAGAACCCAACTATCGTGGCATGATCCAGGATATCCGACAAATACATTTATGAAATTATTGCGTTCATCACATATTCCCTGTAAGCAAACTGTTACGTTCCCTTTTCTATCAATATATTCATCTTTTCCAGATTTTGGTGGGTCAATGACTACATGGGTACCATCAATACAACCTGTAATTGGAAACATTGGATTAATAATTTAAAAACAAAACTGTACAAAGTTCTACCTATAGCTTTTGGTATCATACATTTCTCTGCAAAGTATTTAGATGATTCCTCCTTCTTTTCATCTGACGGCCATCGTATAATTTCTGGACTCAAACTGCTAAAAAACAAAGACACCCTATTTATTATAGCGCTTATTGTTGAAAGGGACATATTGAATCGATCAGACAGATCTCGAAAACTGCAAGATTCATGACCAGCAAACCATAAAAAACATAAAACTTGAACATTTGCTGGAATTCGTTTATCGGAACGAAGCATTTCATAGTGGGGCCATTTGGAAAAGAGATTTGTCAGCGATTCATAAATTTCTCGTGAAACTCGAAAGTGGGAACGAAATTCGACGTTATTATATTTTGGAACTGTTTCTTCTATATATGATTTGATCGAATTTCTCCTATTTTTTTCTTGGAATATAGCCATGCCTTTATGGAAGATGTTGCTTTCCCTTCTTAACATGTGTATAATAATTTCATTCTCCTCATCCTCACTCTCCGATGATGATGATTCCATTAAAAGCATTACGGTGGCTAACACAGCAGTTGCAGGTCCTTTAATTATTTTGTATAATTATCTTTGTAATAACTCAAAAAGCTAATGTATTTACCTTGCATTTCTATGGAGTGGGTACCATCCCCAATCGAATGTTCTGTAGTAATTTCCATTTGTCCGGGGTTTTATAACTGGTACTTACAAGTTTTGTTAAAACTTACATTGACCACAGCAAAAAGAGTGTATCTTTAAATAACTTGTTTACAAAATGAACAGCTGATTCTTACAAATGGTAGGTTTTGCAAGATTTTACTGGAGAAAAAATCTCTAGCAAAAACTTGCAAAATATTTAAGCTAGAACTGTCATTTTTTCTCTCTCTCTGACTCTCTTTTGCTGGCTTTTTGATGTAAACGAACGACTTCCAGTAAAAATTTGTGATAATTATCAAAAATTATGGGGTTCTCGAACGGAGCTATTATTCTAAAATTCGGTATGTTTTTTATTATTCTAAAATTTACTAGAAAATTGGACTTTATCTGTATTTTACTATTAATTATTTTAGTTTAATAGGAAATTAAAAAGAGTTGAGAATAAAACATCTCTTTCACAACTTACAGTTGCTGTGTTATTTTATCATTATATTTGAAAACAAAAATTCCAAGGGTAGCAT
Organism: Haematobia irritans; assembly: GCF_050003625.1. NCBI lineage: Eukaryota > Metazoa > Arthropoda > Insecta > Diptera > Muscidae > Haematobia > Haematobia irritans. The sequence continues at coordinate 199,756,623 of NC_134398.1, forward strand.
TGGTCTATTAATAGTCCACTAACCAAATATTTTTTCGCTGGAATAACTGAACTAAGCACCAGCGTTGCTACAATGAATTTTTATTTTGGACCAACATTTTTCCAAAACTGAACCAAACTTCGTACCAGCGGACCATTTTTTCGAATAAAATTAATATCGTTTAAATGTAAATATTTTTTCAAAATAAAAATAGAAAATTTTGTGAAGTTTTCATTTCTATTCAAAATTTTTAATTCTATAGAAAATTTCGTCAAAATTTTATTTCTATAGAAAATTTTCTCAAATTTTTTTCTATAGAAAATTTTGTGAAAATGTTACTTCTATAGAAAATTTTGTGAAAATGTTACTTCTATAGAAAATTTTGTCAAACTTTTATTTCCATAGAAAGTTTTCGCAAAATTTTATTTCTATTAAAATTTTTACAAAATGTTCTTCCTATAATTTTGTATCTATACAATGTTTTCTTTTTAAGTTTATTTCTGTACAACATTTTGGCAAAATTTTATTTCTATAGAAAATTTTGTCAATTTTTTTTTATATATAATTATGGACCGATATGGCATGGCATGAATGTTAGAGAACATATACTAAAATAACGTACATAATTTCGAACGAATCGGATGGAATTTGCCCCTCCAAGGGACTCCGAAAGTCATATCTGGGGATCGGTTTATATATGAATTTGAATTTTCATTTGAATTTGAATTTATTGAATTTTCAAGTTTCACATACAACAAGATATTAATAATCTTATAATTACAGTATGTGAGTCAAGTTGAATGCTAGTTAACAAGGTGATAATAAACAAGGAATAAAAAATAATTATAAAAATAATAATAACAGACAAAATAAATATTTAATTAAAATAAAACAATTGATACAAAAATTTATGGGCAAAAACCGAAAAAGTAAATAAATGAAAGTAAAAACAAAAAAAAAAAAAAAAAAAAAAAAAAAAAAAAAAAATAGTAATAATAATAATAGCTCCGTTCGAGAACCCCATAATTTTTGATAATTATCACAAATTTTTACTGGAAGTCGTTCGTTTACATCAAAAAGCCAGCAAAAGAGAGTCAGAGAGAGAGAAAAAATGACAGTTCTAGCTTAAATATTTTGCAAGTTTTTGCTAGAGATTTTTTCTCCAGTAAAATCTTGCAAAACCTACCATTTGTAAGAATCAGCTGTTCATTTTGTAAACAAGTTATTTAAAGATACACTCTTTTTGCTGTGGTCAATGTAAGTTTTAACAAAACTTGTAAGTACCAGTTATAAAACCCCGGACAAATGGAAATTACTACAGAACATTCGATTGGGGATGGTACCCACTCCATAGAAATGCAAGGTAAATACATTAGCTTTTTGAGTTATTACAAAGATAATTATACAAAATAATTAAAGGACCTGCAACTGCTGTGTTAGCCACCGTAATGCTTTTAATGGAATCATCATCATCGGAGAGTGAGGATGAGGAGAATGAAATTATTATACACATGTTAAGAAGGGAAAGCAACATCTTCCATAAAGGCATGGCTATATTCCAAGAAAAAAATAGGAGAAATTCGATCAAATCATATATAGAAGAAACAGTTCCAAAATATAATAACGTCGAATTTCGTTCCCACTTTCGAGTTTCACGAGAAATTTATGAATCGCTGACAAATCTCTTTTCCAAATGGCCCCACTATGAAATGCTTCGTTCCGATAAACGAATTCCAGCAAATGTTCAAGTTTTATGTTTTTTATGGTTTGCTGGTCATGAATCTTGCAGTTTTCGAGATCTGTCTGATCGATTCAATATGTCCCTTTCAACAATAAGCGCTATAATAAATAGGGTGTCTTTGTTTTTTAGCAGTTTGAGTCCAGAAATTATACGATGGCCGTCAGATGAAAAGAAGGAGGAATCATCTAAATACTTTGCAGAGAAATGTATGATACCAAAAGCTATAGGTAGAACTTTGTACAGTTTTGTTTTTAAATTATTAATCCAATGTTTCCAATTACAGGTTGTATTGATGGTACCCATGTAGTCATTGACCCACCAAAATCTGGAAAAGATGAATATATTGATAGAAAAGGGAACGTAACAGTTTGCTTACAGGGAATATGTGATGAACGCAATAATTTCATAAATGTATTTGTCGGATATCCTGGATCATGCCACGATAGTTGGGTTCTGAAGAATTCACCAATATATAACAAGTTACCGTCATATTGTGGAGGTTGGACATGTCTACAAGTTTAGACTTTCCTTAATTCTTTATTTTCAGATTATTATTTACTAGGTGATTCAGCATATCCTTGCAATAAATACATCGTTACACCTTACAAGGACAACGGGCATCTTAGAAAGGCTCAAAAAGAGTTCAATATGAAACTGAGTACTGGTAGAATTAAAATTGAACACTCATTTGGAATACTAAAGCAACGATTCCGGCAGTTATACTACTGCAAATTGCGAGGAATGAGAAAACTTTGCCATTTTATAAGAGCCTGCTGTGTTCTTCATAACATTGCTAACGAAGATGGTATGCATTTTGAGCCAACTGCATTCCAGGAAGAGGAAGAAGATTTTATGGATGATTATCCAGATAACGACAACATTTCGCGTGGAGATGACGTGCGAAACGCAATATCAAAATCAATACAAGATGTACTTACTACAAAGAATTAATTTTAATTTATTTAACTTTTAATTATAGCTCTACATTTAAAAATATAGTAAGGTAATCATATCGACTAGAGAATACAGCAATCCCTCGATTTACGTTGTTTCGATTTACGTCGTTAAATTTTTTGTTTTATCTACCTTATATGAATATTGTTTTTAAGAACTCTGAATCCAAATCTGCATTTGTTTTTTTTTCTATCAGCTCGATTTTGCGAGATATACCGTTATGTTCAAAATTAAGACACTTCCGCTATATAAATTGGAATAACTTGAAAACAGTTCAACATATTAAATTAAAAAAAATCAGAAAATCCCTAGCAATATTCTCTTTTAGCCGTCTTTACATTGTTTTTCAATTTTTCAAGTAGTTTTGGAGATATCGTTCAAGGAAAGACGGCTAAAAGAGAACATTGTTAGGGATTTTCTGATTTTTTAATTTAATATGTTGAACTGTTTTCAAGTTATTCCAATTTATGTAGCGAAAGTGCCTTAATTTTGGCCATAACGGTATATCTCGAAAAATCGAGCTGATAGAAAAAAATAAATGCAGATTTGGATTCAGGGACCTCAAATTACTAAAAATTCACTATAAATTTCAATAAAACGAGGGATTACTGTATTTATTTCACATAGAGTAATACTATTTATTTTTATAGAAAGAAACATTGTTTGCACTGTTAATTATTTTTTGTGAATATTTCTATTACAAAGACGAAATAGAAAAAAATAAAAAAATTCATTTACACTGAAAATTATTTTAAAACTATTTCATTTCACTAAATAAAACATATTTTGTAATTTTCATGTTGTATTTTAAATTTTAGAAATATGGTGAAAATACCAAATGTTCATTTTGGTTAACTAAACTGTAAGTTAGAAATTGATAAATTAAATATCTTGGAAGTATTGATAAACAAATTATTTTTTCAATATGTTCACTAGGGTTTCAAGCAAATCCACTTTCTTCTTCTCCAGAGCTTCTTTTCGTTCGGCACGTTCTTCTCTTTGTTTCATACTTTGTTCTAATGTTTGTTGTAGAATTGCATCACTCTCTTCTCTTTTTTTTGCATGTTCTTCAGACATGTCTATGAATTGTTGAAGGGCTGTTTTCCGTTTTCTTGATGATGAACTACATGGATCTTCGAAAAATATAAAAAATATTATAACATGAAAAACCTGGTTAAGTGGACCCAAGACTCAAGTCCGTATTGCTACGGGCTTGCTGGCATTGTGATCTATAAATCTACATCTAAATTGAGAAACAAATTAGTCCTGGACGGTATCGTTTTACTACCAATAAATATTACAATAGAATGATGACGCATGCAAAGAATATGTATCGACATTGAAATTTGTTATAGGATCACATTACACTCAAAATCTACATTTCAGATTTGAAATCTACTTTTTATAAGGCAAATGACAGTTGAATCTAGTAAAAGTGGATTTTGAAATTGTAATGTGAATGAGGTATTAGAATAAATAATAACAAAACGTCATTAACCGAATTATTTTCGAAATAGGACGATTTTTTCCGTGTAAGGCGTACCCTTAAAATTCCAAACGAAATTTTTGTACCTGTTTCAGATAAATTTGGGCCTTCGATGAGTTTTAAATCCGCCGAAGACACTTCCGCTTCACTGTCGAGTACAAAATCTGGATTTATAGACTTTTTTCCTGCAAAAGATCGTCCAATTCGCTGCAAAACGAAAGGACATAATGGTATTAGATTCTTAACAAACATGTGCATGCATTTTTTAATTTACCTTTGATAAGGGCACGTCTGCCTATTCCGACCAGTCTTAGAGTTGTAAAGTTGTGTGCGTTTGTATTTCCGTTCCAAACTGAAATACTTGGTTTCCACTTGTTGAGAATTGAAATTGTATCCAAGTGAACACAATTCTTCTGAAATCTTTATCCACATTTGTTTTTTATTTTTTAGGCTGGCCGATTTTCCCACTTTTGGCCGTAATTCTTTCACTTTGGATATCAAAAATTTTACTGCTGGCTCAATCCACACGGACTTCCCGGCTCCTTCATCGTCGTTGGTGCAAGTGATGACTTCATTTTCAACGTGGAACTCTTGGTGGGGGTAAAGAAAGTCATCTTCACTCTGGGTGAAAACTACTTCCTCAAAACTATCACCAGCAATTTCGTCCACCACATTTTGCTGGTATTCCTCATCTGTAAAATGTCCGAAAGTTACATTTTCTTGAATTTATTTATTTCTTGTATCATACTTACCGAAAGAAATTCTTTTGTATGTTCCCGGTGAGCAAATTACGTCCAATTTTCTTTTATTCATTTTTCTTGGTTTACGTATTTGAAACATAAAATACAATCACCTGATCTGTTTTATTTGCAAGTTTTTACTGGATGGCGTTCGCGTACTTTTTGTGGCAAGAGAGCAAAAACAAAGCAAAGAGAGTAAAAACGGTTTTTACTCTCTTGCTGGTTTTTACTGGATATTTTTTACTGGAAAAGTACGCGAACAAACCTAATATTTATAATAATAAAAACAAGAATTTAAAATTAAAAATAAAAATTAAATAAGAATAAATTTAAAGAAAAACAAAGTTAAATTTAAAAACTCAAAAAAGACAATAAAAAGCTACGATAAGTTTGAAAAATAGTTAAAAATTGATTTTTTAAAGGTCTTAGCGTCGCCAATGAATTGGATTGATGGAGGTAATGAGTTCCAAAGACGGGTAGCAGTATTAAAGAAATGCCATTCAGACACTAAGAGTTGGTACTGTTGTGGTATAATCAACATTCTTCTGTTTGTTCTTCCGAATCGTAATTTGCTGTACAGATATATAGGCTCTTTTGTATAAACAATTTTGTGCAGGAGGATTAAAGTTCTTATTTTCAAGAGTTGGGAGAAGTCAACGCCATATAAGTTACTTTTGAAATTAGAACAGCTCTCAAAACGTTTGATTCCATAGACATATCTTATTATGGCACTAAATGCATTTTCAAGGCGACGTTTACTAACAGTATCAGTGTTGCAAAATAATTCACAGCCGTAGAGAAGAATTGGCATCAAGTAAGACTTTGCTAGAAGCATACGTATATATTGAGGTGTATAAAACTGTATATAATTATGTATATAATTATGGACCGATATGGACCAATTTTTGCATGGTTGTTAGAGATCATATATTAATACCACGTAACAAATTTCAACCAAATCTGATAAAATTTACTCCTCCTAGAGCATCCGCAAACCAAATCTAGGGATTGATTTATATGGGGGCTATTCGCAAACGTGGTCCGAAATGGCCCATTTGTCGATTTGTTTCAAGTCGATAGCTTGTTTCGTTCGTAAGTTAGCGTGACACCCACAGACGGACAAAAATATCTAGATCGACTAAGAATTTAACGACGACCCAGAGTATATATATTTTATGGGGTCGTAAGTTAGAATTACATCGGACGTTCAATGCTTCCCATGATTGAAGAGTTGAAATTTCTCTTTGAAATCAAAAGCTCGAATAGTCAAATTCAACCCTTTCATCAACGCACGGATTGAAGCATGGTACCAATATATCGATGTGTTACAAACGGAATGAAAAAGTTAATATACCTACTCAATTGTCCTTTTCATCTAGATTTGTTTGAGAACCATCTAGTGAAAATTGGAGGGTTTATTGCAAGCAGCGTAATAGAACTAAGCGTATAATAAGAAGAATTAATGCTGCGGCCCATTACAGATTATTTGATTGTAAGACTGTTAAAGAAATGTGACAAACTCTTAATGACTATGGGGTTGGTAGGAATAAGGACATAATTGATATTGACCTGGAGGAGATGAATAGAAGATTCTCTTCATTTCAGGGCTCAAGGAGCCAAAGTTTTCCATCTTTTCCTGTTGCGGACAGTGGACATTCGTTTCGTTCAGATACGGCTGCTGATTTATTTAATGCATTTTCGATGATTAAGTCAAGAGCAGTGGGGTCTGATGGCATTCAATTAAATTTTCTCAAACGTTTATTTGCGTATATAAGTGTACATTTGTTACATCTTGTCAATACAGTTCTAATGACGTCTTCTTTCCCTGAAAGATGGAAATGTGCGAAGATTATCCCTATACGCAAAAATGATGCTACGGACAGTTATGGACCAATCTCTATTATGTCTATCTTATCCAAAGTTATGGAGCATATTATAAAAAATCAAATCAGTGATTATGTATCCATGAAATCTATAATTGTCAGTCGGGATTTAGAAAAAATTGATGTCCTACCTGTCTTGTAGATTTCAATATGTGTGTAGCAGCGGTCGCTGTTCTAGTTTGATGGTGGTAAGAAGTGGGGTGCCACAGGGGTCCGTCCTTGGTCCGTTACTATTTATTTTGTTCATAAATGATTTGTTTAATTCTCTTTTATGTTCTAACTGTTCAATGTTTGCATTTGCCGATGATGTACAAATTCTTTTTAAAAGTTCCTCTGGCTTTGTTGAGGTGTTACAAAGTACAATTGATTACTCCATGAGTAACTTGGGGGAATGGATGGGGGTAAATAAGTTGTCTGTGAATGTTAATAAGACAAGGGCGATGTGGTTCGGTAGTGGTGATAGATCTGTTTCCATATGTTATAATGGAGCTTACATAGAATTTGTGGACGAGCTTAAATGTCTTGGAGTGGTTGTTGATAGGAAATTAAAGTTTGAAAGTCATATTAATTTTATTATTTCTAAGGTTAACTTTACACTTAGGAAACTGTACAATATGGAGCTATGTTATGTCTCCCTCAATGTATGAAGAAGAAAATAGTGCATGCTTTTATAATGCCTCATATTCTTTATTGTGTTGAGGTTTACTCGGGTACTTTTACTTATAGGTGAGTATTAAGTTCGAGTTTAGCCGATTTTAGCGGCTATACTTGAGGTGAGCAGGTGACTAATTTAATAAATGCCATACGTTAGTCACGAAATTAGTCTATTCGATAATAGTAAATCACGCTTACAATTCTTGCCATTCTAACAATGTATTTTTTTAATTTATCTCACGAGCTCACGTTTTTAACTAGAAATTTCCTTCTACCCACACACAAGAAGTAGATTTCAAATATAACTCGTCAGGACAACTTCAGTGAGTCACGACGGCCGTAAGTACCCTATTCCGATCGTGAATGATCACTCACTCACGTGAGCACAACACACACACGCACGCTCATACAATCCCACATAGAATGTTTATGCAAATATAGTGACTATTTGCCTGTTAGTGGAATTTTCGTTTGTCTCGAGACGAACTAATCGTTAAAAAAATCTCTGATTTAATGCTCGTCATCAGAATTTTTGCAGGACTAGTTAGTAAATGTAATATATTGCTGCATAATTAAGCCTAGTACAGCTTCTTGATTCCATTTCCAATTTCCCGAGCACCATATAGTTGAAATTTTTTAGTAGAGAAGCACCATTATCCCTGCATGTTTGCCCAAAAGAATTCTGTAACTGTTTCTTAGTTTGTTTCAGTAGTTTTTATTCTCATATATATATGTTCGCATTAAAATTACCTTAAAACTGTTCCATTAATTTGCATTATCCCCAACACTTCATTTCCTGACAATGCCAAGGGGGGAGCTAGAGTGGCTAGAGAGTACGTACAAGCGACGATGACGTTTTCATGAAATCATGAAAAAATCGAAAGGAAATTTAAAAGCTAGCGAAAAGGATTGGAAATGAATTGTGTAAGTAGTTAGTTAGTAGTGTGGGCAACCAGGGACAAAACTCTTACTGTTTTTGTCATTAAAGAAAAAGATATTTTTCGTATAAATTTAAAAATGTTCAGTTTTTTGTTACTTAAATGTTATATGAAAATGAATTAAATGATAAGATCAATAATAGTTACAGGAGTTAAAAATATATATATAATTCCTCATATGGTTTTATAGTTTGTATACATATAAAATAATTCTTAAAAGGCTCTTCCGGGCAATGTGTCTATTATCCTCCTCAGGACGATGTCACTGATGGCGTGTTTGTTTTTGTTTCGTGTTTCAGTTTTTTAGTGGATGCTTATACTTTTTGAGTTTGCTTTGCCTTTTTTGTTGTTGTTTATAACTAATGGAGTTTAAGTTTAAGTAAAAAAAATGTATTTAGTAAATTTATTCGGTTGCTGCCATAGCTCGGGCCTGAGCACGCACACGTTTCTCATATTCCAAACGATTCTGACAATAGATTGTGTATGCTTCCGCTTGGGCAGGATCTTTAATATTGGGTTCATTGAGTAGGTCCTGGATACCTAAGAGAATTTGTTTAATGGTAATGGCGGGACGCCAATCCTTTTCCTCATCCAATAGCGACAAACACACTGTTCCCGATGGATAGACATTCGGATGAAACAATGGGGGTTCAAATTTACATTTTGGTGGTGAGGTTGGATAATCATCCTTGAAGATCATACGCAATTTGTAGAGACCTCCTTCCCAGGGAGTGCCTTTCTTTCCGGGAATGGCGCATTCCCAGATCATAAGATTCAATGTGCCATCAGGATTTTTGGCAGGACGGGCTACAAAACCGAATGGATGATCCTTACGCCAGGCTTTTCGTTCTTCTCCTAAACGCGTGATGGCTATACCAGACATTCTGCTTCGGGGCTGCTTGAAATATTTCCTTCTTCAGAAGTTTGTGTGCCGTTTTTCTATTATGCTGGTTTTTTTGTTGGTCTTTTAATAGGCACGCGTCTGTGCTTTGCTATAAATTTCTGTTAAATAGAAGCACAATTTACAAGAAGTTCATTAAAAATGTATACCTTCACCACAATTACCTTAAGCTACAACACTGAATTTCTTGTTTACTTGGGTTCTTTTTCTTATTTTTTTTTTTGCAAAATTCTTAGCCCTGTTTGCAATTTTTTCACACAAGTAAAAAAATGCGTTAACCTTCGTGTTAGTGTTGGGAAAGTAACGGGTATTTGATTACAAGTACTCGTTACTGACTAATTTTTTGAGTAGTCGTTACAATTAAATGAGTACTCAATATCTTCCAATCCAATCCAATTAAAAAATTGATTGAAACTGAAAACATAATCAGTAAACAACTATATACGGCCGTAAGTTCGGCCAGGCCGAATCTTATGTACCTTCCATCATGGATTGCGTAGCAACTACTACAAAAAACTTTCATCCATAGTCGTACTACTTGGGTTGTGGTAATACTTACCGATGGCAATGTATCAACTTCCTAACATCATCTTCTATATTGTAAGTTATTCCATAAGCTGAGTACTATGTTCAGTTTTCAAGCTGAAAACCAGCTTGTTTTCACGGTTACTTTTTTAATTAATTAATATAGAAATATAAAATTATTTGCAATCAATTCCTTGGATCTTTTCCTTCCATTAAGGTAAGTACTATGTTCGCTTTTCGAGTTGAAATTTTCGCGGTTACTTTATTAATACAGTTCAATATAAAGCAGATAAATTAATTCAATTGATACACAGTCTCTTGTTCCTCTAAATTTCGGCAAGATATTATGGGAATATGTTTGTTATCATTTACAATTTTGATTATTTAAGGAAAAGTAATCGCGAAAATAAAGTGGTTTTCAACTCGAAAACAGAACATAGTACACACCTTTATTTGGTAAAGGCCGGTACTCTGTTTGTTGGTGCGAAAAAAGTTCCCCTAAAGGTAAGTACTATGTTCGCTTTTCGCGTTGAAATTTTCGTGGTTACTTTATTAAAACAGTTCAATATAAAACAGACAAATTAACTCAATTGATGCGTAGTTTCTTGTTCCTCTAGATTTCGGCAAGACTTTACAGGAATAAGTTTGTTTTCATTTATAATTTTGATTATTTAAGGAAAAGTAATCGCGAAAATAAAGTGGTTTTCAACTCGAAAACCGAACATAGTACCTACCCTAAATCATTGTTTCGCTTTGAAAAATGATAGTGTTGACAATATATTTGAGGGAAAAAAACAGCCATTTTGGGTCTTTTTTGCGTTTATTTCGTAGAAATGTATTGACAACATCGCAGACTGTCACGAAATGATTACATATACATACGCAACTAGTTGCTCGATTTACACACACACGCATACAAAATAAATAATTTGAAAAAGAAGAAGCAGGCGAAGTTATTTTACAAATATCTATTGAATTAAAAAACTAATTTTACAGTACTGCATTTTATTTTTTGGAACATAGCAATTAATTCTTGTGATTCCATTCATTGCTACCTCGGTACTATACATGTTGCTTGAAGTGCTAATGCTTGTTTGGAACATCAATTGCTGTGCCTCCTTTTGTTTAAATTATGTTTCGTGTTTATTATCCCGATGCCCAGTACAAATGAAACGATTGTAAAATATAATTCACCAAATAAAGATTTTATTTTGTTAACATTTGTGTTAAAATTTCATGTTATATATGTACATTATTTATATTCTACCATATAGTAGGGAGCGGCTAGATATTGTTACTAGTTTATTATGGAAATACAACTCCATGTTATACTTTGTTTTATCAATCATCAGATTACATTTTTAAATAATAATCAGATCCACTTTTGTGTTATAAATTCACAAAAATCAGTTTAATAAATAAATTATTTCTTAATTCACATTGCAAATGGCGCCATGTTATGAAAATACTGACTACGCGAGTTACGTCAGTTTTTCAACATGAAAAAAACAAAGTACCACAAATGGAAAAAATTTCGCTAGTTTTTCGCATGTTTTGGTTTTGTATGGAGTTTCAACGCGAAAACCGAACAGAGTACCGGCCTTAAGACTTGATCAAAATATAATCGTCTTCATACCTATTTTTTTACTTTTAGTTTAGTGTTTTGGTGAAAAACCCGAACATAGTACTCACCTTTAAGGTGAGTACTATGTTTAGTTTTCAAGCTGAAAACCAGCTTGTTTTCACGGTTACTTTTTTAAATTAATTAAATTATAAATATAAAGTGGTCCACAATCAATACATTGGATATTTTCCATCCATAATTTGAAGAGACTTGATAAAAATGTTATCATCTTCATATATATTTTTGCACTTTTAATTTAGTGTTTTGGTGAAAAACTCGAACATAGTACTCACCTTTAGCCGCTCAAACGTGAGTATTAAGTTCGAGTTTAAGGTGAGTACTATGTTCGGTTTTTTCACCAAAACACTAAATTAAAAGTACAAATATATTTATGAAGATGATTATATTTTGATCAAGTCTTGCCAAATAGTGGATGGAAAAGATCCAAGAAATTGATTGCAAATAATTTTATATTTCTAAATTAATTAATTAAAAAAAGTAACCGTGAAAACAAGCTAGTTTTCAGCTTGAAAACTGAACATAGTATTAGCTTTATAGCGGCTAAACTCGAACTTAATACCCACCTAAAAACGTCATTTTTTCACGATTACTTTTCTTTAATAATCCGTTTTAAGGAATACAAACTTTGTGAAAATTTGCTTTGGGCTTTTCCCCATCAAGTTATAATAAAATTTGCAACAAATATGTATAATTTCATGCATTTTTCTTACTGATTTAGTTTTCACTTTAGCGATTTTAGCGGCTAAAGGTGGGTATTAAGTCCGAGTTTAGCCGCTAAAAACGTCATTTTTTCACGATTACTTTTCTTTAATAATCCATTTTAAGGAATACAAACTTTGATAAAATTTGCTTTGGGCTTTTCCCCATCAAGTTATAATAAAATTTGCAACATATACGTATAATTTCAAGCATTTTTCTTACTGATTTAGTTTTCACTTTAGCGATTTTACCGGCTAAACTCGATTTTAATACTCACCTTAAAGTTAAAGTACAAATATATTTATGAAGACGATTATATTTTAATCAAGTCTTGCCAAATAATGGATGGAAAAGATCCAAGGAATTGATTGCAAATAATTTTATATTTCTATGTTAATTAATTAAAAAAAAGTAACCGTGAAAACAAACAGATTTTCAGCTTGAAAACTGACCATAGTACTCAGCTTTAGAAGATGATGTTAGGAAGTTGATACATTGCCATCGGTAAGTATTACCACAACCCAAGTACTACGATTATGTATGACAGTTTTTTGTAGAAGTTTCTACGCAATCCATGATGGAGTGTAGATAAGATTCGGCCTGGCCGAACTTACGGCCGTATATAGTTGTTTACTGATTATATTTTCAGTTTCAATCAATTTTTTAATTGGATTGGATTGGAAGATATTGAGTACTCATTTAATTGTAACGAGTACTCAAAAAATTAGTCAGTAACGAGTACTTGTAATCAAATACCCGTTACTTTCCCAACACTAACACGAAGGCTAACGCATTTTTTACTTGTGTGAAAAATTGCGGGCTAATAATTTTGCAAAAAAATAAGAAAAAGAACCAAGTAAACAAGAAATTCAGTGTTGTAGCTTAAGGTAATTGTGGTGAAGGTATACATTTTTAATGAAATTCTTGTAAATTGTACTTCTATTTAACAGAAATTTATAGCAAAGCACAAAAGACCAACAAAAAAAACGATAGGCACACAAACTTCTGAAGAAGGAAATATTTCAAGCAGCCCCGAAACAGAATGTCTGGAATAGCCATCACGCGTTTAGGAGAAGAACGAAAAGCCTGGCGTAAGGATCATCCATTCGGTTTTGTAGCCCGTCCTGCCAAAAATCCTGATGGCACATTGAATCTTATGATCTGGGAATGCGCCATTCCCGGAAAGAAAGGCACTCCCTGGGAAGGAGGTCTCTACAAATTGCGTATGATCTTCAAGGACGATTACCCAACCTCACCACCAAAATGTAAATTTGAACCCCCATTGTTTCATCCGAATGTCTATCCATCGGGAACAGTGTGCTTGTCGCTATTGGATGAGGAAAAGGATTGGCGTCCCGCCATTACCATTAAACAAATTCTCTTAGGTATACAGGACCTACTCAATGAGCCCAATATTAAAGATCCTGCCCAAGCGGAAGCATACACAATCTATTGTCAGAATCGTTTGGAATATGAGAAACGTGTGCGTGCTCAGGCCCGAGCTATGGCAGCAACCGAATAAATTTACTAAATACATTTTTTACTTAAACTTAAACTCCATTAGTTATAAACAACAAAAAAAGGCAAAGCAAACTCAAAAAGTATAAGCATCCACTAAAACAAAAACACGCCATCAGTGACATCGTCCTGAGGAGGATAATAGACACATTGCCCGGAAGAGCCTTTTTAGGAATTATTTTATATGTATACAAACTACAAAACCTTATGAGGAATTATATATATATATATTTTTTTAACTCCTGTAACTATTATTGATCTTATCATTTAATTCATTTTCATATAACATTTAAGTAACAAAAAACTGAACATTATTAAATTATACGAAAAATATCTTTTTCTTTAATCACAAAAACAGTAAGAGTCCACACTACTAACTAATGGTGCTTTTCTACTCAGAATTTAAACTATAGGGTGCTGGGGAAATTGGAAATGGAATCAAGAAGATGTACTGGCTTAATTATGCAGCAATGTATTACATTTACTAATTAGGCCTGCAAAAGTTCTGATGACGAGCATTAAATCAAATATATATATGGGATCTATATCTAAAACTGAACCGATTTCTTCCAAAATCAATAGGTTTTTATTCTGACAAAAACACGAACTAAAATTGTGATTGATTTCAAAATGTGGACTGAAGGACTCAGCGCCATGTGTCTATCTCGTCCTTCTGGGTGTTGCAAACATATGACTAACCTGGATCGGTGGATATAGTTTTTAGAGGCCAATTTGTTTCTCCATACGATGTCATATTTGCAATACTTGTAACAATTACAATTGACATTTTCATCATATTCTTATTATTTGATGTGTTATTATACAATTAAAAGGTAATTTATTCTATTTAAAATTAAACTTCCCTGTAGGAAATTGAGCTGACTTTAAGCTAACAAATGGTTAATCAAAACTGAGTCGCAGGTGACTCAAAAGATCACTCATTTCCCATGTAAAATCCTATTCAGTTTTAACACGTGTTGTCATTGGAACGAGTCAGTTCTCACTCAACTCTGCATAAGTTTCAGCTAACCAAAAGTTAGCTCAATATTAGTTAGCTTTTGGCTGATAATACGTAAGGACACTATAAGTTAGCTTCTAACTGATTAGTTTATGGTGAGCTATCTGGTCAGTAAAAATATTTTTTATTTATTATTTTTCATTCATTTTATTCGGAAGTAGAGGTGTGCGCGTGACACGAAATTTTCGTGACACGCGTGATTCCCGCGTGAGTCACGTGATTCGTGAATGAAATTTTGACCAAATCACGTGAATGTGCGTGAATGGGACTGAACAAAAATGTGTCGTGCGTGATCGTGCGTGAACATCAAATTCTGTTCGTGAATGTGCGTGAGTAAATTTTTTTCAAAATCACGCTCACGACAAAATTCACGTTCACGAAAAAATTCACATTCACGAAAAATTCACGCTCACGACAAAATTCACGCTCACGAAGAAATTCACGTTCACGAAGAAATTCACATTCACGAAAACTTCACACTCACGATGACATTCACGTTCACGAAAAAATTCACGTTCACGAAAAATTCACGCTCACGAAGAAACTGACATTCACGAAAAATTCACGCTCACGATGAAATTCACGTTCACGAAAAAATTCACATTCACGAAATAATTCACCCTCACGAGAAATGACATGTTCTCGAGTCTATTTACGCTCACGACAAAAATTATATTTACAAAAACGTCTTGCTCACGATAAAAATTATGTATGAACAAGTAAGTAAAGTCTAAAGTCGGGCGGAGCCGACTATATTATACCCTTCACCACTATGTAGACTCTCAACCACTTCAAATTTGCTGGGAGCTATATAAAGGTTTGCATTTCCAGATACAAATACTTTTAATGGAGACAATTTTTGTACTTTTACAAAAACTCTAGAATTACAATTTAAATCGGCTAACGCCCTGGGATGAAACACAATGTTAACATAGTAAAAAAATATGAGAAATATGAAGCGAGAGAAATTTTAATGCAATTATACAAAAGAGCATTTATGATTGATCAGGTGATACATATGTATTCGAGATATAGGGCAATTTTAGTAATATTTACAATTTTTGATACTTAGCAGTGGCGACTTTACAGGGATATTGGTTAGATCCCGCCAAGATATATAGTCAAGTATGGGTTATGATATATTATTTGGTCAAGTCGGGCGACTTGGAGCCTTATTTAAAACTCAACCGTTCTGTGGAAATTCTGGCATTATAGTGTTTAGGATATGACTAAGATATGGGGAAATCATCAAAGAATTTTGTGTCAAGTGTGGGAATTTTTGCCATATTTGTATAAACCGGAAAAACGAATATATGGAGGCTTTATCTAAATCTGAACCAAATTAGATCAAACTTGACACTCTTAAATATCATATTAAATATATTCTCTGAGGAAACTATCCAGTCAATTAGAGGAAAATCTCATTGAAAATAGGTCTAAAATATGAAACAGTCTACCATATTTCCCCAACTCTGGTGTACATATAATGGGAGCTATATATAATCTGAACCGATTTCGACTAAATTTGACATGCATAGTTAGAATAATAATTCTGTTATCTCTGCAAAATTTCACGTAAATGGGTGTTTAACTTTGGCCCCCGTAGTCATTTGAGTATAAATCGGGCGAAAGATATATATGGGAGCTATATCTAAATTTGAACCGATTTCAACCAAATTTGGTACACTTACGTACTCCCTGTGCAAAATTTGAACTAAATCACGGCAAAACTTTGGCTTTTGAGGGCATATAAGTGCAAATCGGACGAAAGATATATATGGGAGCTATATCAAAATCTGAACCGATTTCAATCAAATTTACCAAGCATTGGTAGAATGTCAATTCTACTCTTTATGCAAAATTTCACGAAAATCGGTAGTAACCTTTGGCCTCTTTGTTCATATGAGTCTAAATCGGACGAAAGATATATATGGGAGCTATATCTAAATCTGAACCGATTTAGCTGATATTTTGCAAGTTTTTCGAGACTCATAAAATATTCGGATGTACTGAATTTGAAGAACATCGGTTGATAAATACGCCAATTATGACCAGATCGGGGATAAATATATATGGCAGCTATATCTAAATCTGAACCGATTTTTTTCCAAAATCAATAGCGATTGTCTTTGTCCCAAAAAACGACCCTATGCCAAATTTGAGGACGATCGGACTTAAACTGCGACCTGTACTTTGCGCACAAAAATACATGAACAGACAGACAGACAGACAGACAGACGGACATCGCTAAATCGAACAGACAGACGGACATCGCTAAATCGTGAACCTTCGTGAGTTGCATTTTACATCGTGAGCGTGCGTGAATAGTTTTTTTATGAATCGTGAGTGTGTGGATTTACGTTTCATTGTTCGTGAACGTGCGTGAGTAGTTTTTTTTTCGAATCGTGAGTGTGCGTGAATAAGTTTGTTGTTCGTGAACGTGCGTGAGTTGATATATCCCGTCGTGGGCGTGCGGTAGTCACTATTCTGCAATCGTGAGTGTTTATCTTTGCAGGATTTTGGTTCGTGAACGTGAGTGAGCGTGAATCAATAAAAACCTTCGTGCGTGAATGTTACGAATTCATTCGTGAGCGTGCGTGAGTGTGAGCAATCCAAAAACGGGCGTGCGTGATCGTGCGTGAATGTTACGAATTCATTCGTGAGCGTTCGTGAGTGTGAGCAATTCAAAAACGGGCGTGCGTGATCGTGCGTGAATGTTACGAATTCATTCGTGAGCGTGCGTGAGTGTGAGCAATTCAAAAACGGGCGTGCGTGATCGTGCGTGAATGTTACGAATTCATTCGTGAGCGTGCGTGAGTGTGAGCAATTCTAAAACAGGCGTGCGTGATCGTGCGTGAATGACATTTTGAATTTGTGAGCGTGCGTGAGTGTGCGTGAAAAATCCTTCACGCGCACACCTCTATTCGGAAGTAAATAAAAGCTTATTCAGTCTTTGTAACTGTATTACAAGGAATAAAATGTAAGATATAATATAACGCAAGTATAAGTTCTGGTAATATTAGGTTTGAATGTTGTCTTAATTTCTTTCGAATTTCTTTCCTTTGAGATTGTGTTGTAGCTCGCTGACTGCAAGTGGGCTTCATCAGGGAACTCCAAAAGCCTTGAAAGCATTTCTCTGGACATTTTCCTCTATTACAAAGAATTGCATCTAAAAAATAACAATAATAATATATAAGAAGAAAATGATCAATTGTTTTACTACTATACCCATTAAGATCAGTACTATGTTCGCTTTTCGCGGGTACGTTATTAAAACAGTTCAATATAAAGCAGATAAATTAACTCAATTTCTTCACTCATAGAAAAAAGTCTGCTAAAAACAACAGTCGATGCCTGCTGTTATATTTTTGTACTTCAGGGCCTAATGAACAACAATTTATAAAATTTTTAGGTTATAAAATTTTCCCCAAAGCATATTTAAGAACCAAAAGTAGTTTTTGGTATATTTTTGCTCTGTAATATACTTACAAGCTCCTAAATATGATCAGCAAACATTTTGTTTGCTGTTATGCCTCAATTCGATAAATATTCAGATTTTTGGTCAAATACTATAGATATTCATAAAATATTGTGTTAATTCTATTAGGATATATCCTATGTTGACATTTTGCCAAAATAAAACATGTTTTAGTGTAATCGAGCTTAAAAAATAGCAGGAAATGTTTGCTATTTCAGCAAACAGTGACTGCTGTCCCTTTTTCAGCAGACTTTCTGCTGTTTTAGCAGACTTTTCTGCTGTCCCTACTAACAAATTTCTTTGGGTGTTGTTCCTCTAGATTTCGGCAAGACTTTACAGGAATATGTTATGCTTGTTTTCATTTATAATTTTTATTATTTAAGGAAATCGCGAAAATAAAGTGGTTTTAAACTTGAAAACCGAACATAGTACCAACCTTTAGGTTTTGTACGGAGTTTCGTTGCGGAAACTGAACATAGTACTTACCTTTAAACAGCAAACATCCCATTGAAAAATATACTTGGAGTTTCCATTTATACCGTCAATGATACCACTATGATGGGTTCTACATAAAAAATACAAATTTCAGTTATTAAATTGCATTTTAGTTATGCATTTAAATGCTACTTACTGCAATCGATCGGAAAAATGCAAAAGTCCTCTGAAATCACAATATTTATTTAAAAATCCAAATGACATTTATAGTTGTGAATATATTTTCTGTTTATTTATTTGATTTGTTCTATTACTTTATTTTGCTTACATAGGCGTCAGCTTTGAGTGAACAAAAAGGTAACTCATTACTGATCGAGAAGAAGGAACAAAATTCAATCGACTCAAGGCTGCATAAACATTGAGTTAGCTAGAAGTCACCACAGATTAGTTAGTAAAAAGTTAGTTTGATTTTGAGTGAGTTCAATAAATTCCTACAGGGATACAATGCTTTGGAAAATTTGTTGAAAGCAAGCAATATGCAAGGCCATTTGAATTAATGTTGAAGATGGGATTTACTACCAATTTGATATGGCGTTACCTATGAAAAATTCTCATCCTTGTGTTTGTTGGGTAGTGATACCACAGTGGTGAATTTCGCTCTTATCACTGAGTGCTGCCCGCTATATATTGGTTAACGAGTGAGTGCTGCCCGCTATATATTGGTTAACGAAAATTTCGCGAGACGTTATTATTGATTGTTTACATTTTGCTCCCATAAGAAATTTTCACTAGAGTTGCATACCGGGCTTTTGTCAACGAAAATTCCGTGAGGCGTTGCTGTGGACTGTTTACAGTTTTCATCCATAAAAAAATACATTGAAAACCTATATTATAGGCATGCAACAGGAATTTTCGCAAGAACTTCATACCGTCCTTTATGTGGCCATCGCTATTGCTGATTTCGATTACCGGTCTGAGTGCTGCCGGCAAATTAATTTATGAAAATAGAAATTGTATTTTTTAGTGCCTATAGAAACATTTATGTCCTTTCACACTTGCATTCTTGAAATTAATAATAAGACGGGAAAACTCTTTTTTTAACCACAACAAACACTTCAAACTCTGCGCCTTTGAAGAAGGTGGCTCTCAACTTTAAATATAAGGGTATCTAGTTCGGGATGAAAATCCCCACATAGAAGTTTTAAAAAATTGTCGATACCCTAAAGGTCGGTATGTGCCTCTATCGAAATTTCCGCTACCCATATCCTCTTGTTGTTGTTGTAACAGTTTATTGTGATCTCATCCATTTCATGTTATACGCTTGGTACATCAGCTTGTTGGCAGATCAAGGAACTCTGCGACTAAGATGGGGTGTGTCCAGAGTGATCTGGTGGTAAGTCGGGTTGGTTTGGCTGGGCAAGAGAAAAGATGACGCGTGTCGTGTGGCCCTTGGTTGCAAATTGGACAAACGTCAGCTACGCTGCTATCAATCACCGATAAGTAGGAATTGAGGCGGCTGCACTTGCCTGATCTTAATTGGGCCAAAACTACCCTAGTCTGCCGTGGGAGGTCTCTTTCCTCCGGTGCTATGGGCGGTGGTCGGACTCCAAGAACAGGATTAACCTTGTAGCTTCTCACCGCTTCAGCTACAGTATCCTCATGAATCCTGTTCAAACCTGCCTGGTACGCTGCTTGATCTAGAGGCTCTCTTTTATAGCGCTGGATCTCGCGCTCTAGATTATGTATATCAACCCTTACGTTCCTGGGTGGTGGTTGTGTATCCATAAGATGGTGGTTTGGATGATTACTGCGATAACAACCCAGGAGATACTGCTTTGACAACATGTAGTTGTGTCTTCGCACAGGGATGATCTTTGTCTCCACATAAAGGTGATCCAGGGGTGTGCTGCGGAGACACCCAGTCGCAGTTCTAAGAGCAGCGTTCTGGCAGGTTTGTATGTTATTCCACTGCGTATCACTGGTCTGCGGTGTCCACACTGGCGCTGCATAGTTTACCACTGACCGGCCAATTGCCTTATAAGTAGTTAGCAAGGTTTCTTTGTCCGCACCCCAAGTACTGCCGGCTAGTGACTTGAGGACCTTGTTTCTACCACGGAGCTTATTACAAATTGCAGTGGCATGGGCAGATGACCTAAAAAGGCTGTCGAATGTGACCCCAAGAATCTTAGGGTAATTTGTGGTCGGAATTATTACTCCATCGACTCTGATATTCAACTGCCTGCGCACTTCTGCCGTCCATGTAGTAAATAGTGTGGCTGAGGATTTGGTGGGGGATATCCTCAAGTTTCTCGCAGTGAAATAACTGGTAAGATTAGCTATGTAGACGTTCAACCGATCGCAAATGTCATCAACATTGGGCCCAGATGCCAAGATTGTACAGTCATCCGCATATGATACAATCTCGACGCCGTCAGGAGGGGGTGGAATCGAGGACATGTAGAGGTTAAACAGTGCCGGAGATATCACCCCACCTTGGGGAACTCCCTGTTTAACTCTACGCGGTCTTGACTTTCTGTCCCTGAATTCCACGTACGACTGGCGTCCACACATATAATTCAGCACCCAACGCTTCGCTCCTGCCGGTAGGGACGTATTCTCGATGTCCTCAAATAATGTGGCATGGTTGACCGTATCGAATGCTTTCGATAGGTCAAGCGCCACGAGGACCGTCCTGTGACACGGCCTGGGCTGGTTAAGTCCCTTATTAATATGTGTCGAAATGGCATGTAAGGCTGTTGTCGTACTATGTACCTTACGGAATCCATGTTGATGGTGGGCAGCTGGAAAATTCTCCACAAGGCTGGGGAGGAGTAATGCCTCAAGTGTCTTGGCTACTGGCGACAGAAGGGATATCGGTCTGTACGATTCACCTTTGCTCGAATCTTTGCCCGGTTTCAGTAGTGGAATCACCCTTCCCATTTTCCAGACATCGGGTATAATGTGTGATTCCAAAGACAAATTGACGAGTCTGGTCAGGTACTCAACTCCCAGTATTCCCAGATGCTTCAGCATTAGCATTGAAATTCCGTCAGGGCCCAGCGCCTTAGATGGTTTCGCGCTGTTGATGACATTGGTAACTTCGACTGCAGTAAATTGTGGTGTGTCATCGGCTCGGAGACCACGTACACGACGGGTGGCTCTCCTTTTCGCTCTATCACTCTCGGGATGCTCGACAAACTGTCGGTTGAAGTATTTGGCGCACCTCTTCGGATCAGTCACATTCACGTCGCCAAATGTGACTGAAATCCCATCATCCCTTGTGGAGGGGTTCGAGAGGGCTCTAACTGTTGACCACAATTTACCAGTTCCTGTTCCTAAGTTACATTGCTTCAGGTGCTCTAACCAAGTGTTCCGCTTGTGCTCGTCGACTATCTTACTAATCTCTAGATTTAGTTCTCTGATTCTAGGATCAGCAGGGTTAGCACGACGGCGTTCATCACGCTCGTCTGCGAGTCCCGCCGCTTCGGCTGGGAAGTTGGGCCTCACCTGGGCAATTCGACCAGCGGGTATGAAGCGAGCGGCTGCTGCGTTGATGATGTCCCGGAACTCCCTCTGGGCAACATGAACATGTGAGGGGGACGGGAGCTCACTGAAGCGGCGATCGGTGTATTCTCTGAAGCCTTCCCAGTTGGCTTTCTTTTGATTAATAAACGTCCGGCGTTCAGAGGTTATGAAATCGGAGGGTCGGTTGATGGTGAGAATTATGGGGAGGTGGTCCGAACCCAATGAAATGACGGGTTGCCAGGAGACGTCATTTATCAGACCAGGCGATGCTAACGATAAGTCTGGCGAACTGCTGCAGTCACCCATAATTCTCGTGGGGGCCTCTTCGTTCACCGTGCAAAATGTGGAGTCGTCTATCTGCTCTGCCAAAGCTATGCCCCTCTGGTCATTACCCAGGAGAGAATGCCAAAGTTCATGGTGGGCATTAAAATCTCCTAGAACCAATCGGTTATGCCCGCTCAACAACCACTCAATGTTTGGGCTATAACCAGGAGCACAGCTACCAACCGGCGGTATGTACACATTGTATAGCTCTATCTCGGCAGCCCCACACTTAACTGCTACCCCCATACATTCCATGTACGGGTCATTAGTGTCTAGCACAAGCGTGATAGGTCTATACTGCACGGAACGGTGTAATATGAAAGCCAGGCCACCACCTCCATTTCTTGTGCGATCCTTCCGTAGGACATTGTACCCATCACAATGTCGTAGGCTGCAGGTGGGATTCAGCTTTGTTTCCTGGATCGCCGCGACCCTTATCCTTTTCCGATTCATAAAGTCTACGATCTCACTAATCTTACCACGGAGCCCGTTGCAATTAAATTGCAAAAATGATGCACTCTCCGGAACTGGTACAACAATATTCGGTGTAAGATGCTGCGGCGGAGAATATTGTTGTGCGGGAGAAGTCGGTGGGGTCACATAATCAGATGACCCACTGCTGCTGTCATTGGCACAGCATCCTGCCACGAAGTCAGTTTGACTATACTCCCGCAGCGATGTTAGGCCGGAGCAATTCCGGAAGTGCACCCATTCCATGCACCGGTTACACCTCACCGAAACCGAGCGATGGTGAATTCGATTTCGGCAGACGGCACAGTACCATGGTCCGGGGTTTTCCTCTATCCCGGCTCGGACCAAAAGCAGGCGGAGAAGGCTCCCCGGGATGCACCTTCTCCAACACGAAAAAATGGACGAGACAACACGTACACTGAGGTGGCAGCCGCTGGCCGATGGCTGGTATCCATCGGGTCAATCCGGTGCGTAGAACCCGCCGCCGTGGGATTGCCCATAATCCTCTTTGTTATCGATTATTTACATCATTCTACCATAAGAAACACGTTGGCATGAAATAGGAATTTCACATTATACTGGATTTAAGTAATACATTTTGGGACGATGTTATCGACTATTAATCCCGGTATGTACCTTTACCAAAATTTCCGCTGTCCAAATATTGGCGTGTTTGCTACCGAAAACTTCGTGAGTCTGTGTTGTGCTTCCATTAGAAATGCATGCCAAAACTGCATTATTTCTATGAAAATGAAATTTCCCCCAGAGGCGCATACCGAGTTTTAACCCTTTCACCCATGAGAAACATATGACAAAACTGTTTTTTTTATTCGCGGGAATTTTCACAATAGCTGCATACCAGGCTTAAGCTCTACTAGCATTTATATCGAAAGTTTTGGCTCCCATACAAAATGTGTGGCTCTTTATAGTAGGGAACATTTCGAAAGGATTTAACCCACACCAATGGGAGCCACCGTGGTGCAATGGTTAGCATGCCTGGGGGCTAATCACGGCATTCGATATCGAATTCATAATCGTATCGAAAAAATTGTCGATACGATTAAAAGTTTGGATCACGGCATTCGATCGAAATTTGATGCAATTTCTCTAGCATTGCCAACAGCAAAAAACGAAGCAGAATAAAATGAAATGACAAAATTAAGTTAGTGGCACAATATAGAATGAAGATTTCAAAGTAAAAAGAAAATTGTATTGCATTATATCTTGTGGACCCATATCTCCTCCGAATTCCTTCCTAATTGGAGGATGAGATAGATATAAAATAATTCGGCGACAAATAAGTAATAAAAGTGCGCATTGTTATTGGTGTAGGTACATGGGTTTGAAATTGTATGCACTGTTAGGAAGTCATCTTTGGAGGCTCAATGGACGATTTCGGCTGACGAAGGAGGCGTTCAAATTCAAATAATTGTTGGTGGCACTTTAACTTATTGGAGTTGTATTAGTCCTAAATATTCATAATATGTTCATTATATTTAAATTTACTACAAATTACCAACAATTCGAACTAAAACTCAATGGACGATTTCGGCTGACGAAGGAGGCGTTCAAATGGAAAATACTTTTTGGTGGCACGTCAACGTCAATTTTATCGCTTTACAATTGTCTGCCGTCTTAAAACTTTTTGCCAGTGGAAGCCTTCATCATTCACTATTCTTACAAGGTGGTCCAGAAGCGTTATGTTGTCACTGAATGGTACGGTAATTGGTTGATCACAATCTCTTGGATATCGATCTAGCATGTGCACTTTATATATGGTTCTTTGCCAAGATAGGATGCTCGCTACCGAACTCGACTATGACCAATTTTTGTTTAACTTATTGGAGTTGTATTAGTCCTAAATATTCAAAATATGTTCATTATATTTAAATTTACTACAAATTACCAACAATTCGAACTAAAACTAATATATTTTACTATTCCTATATTGCGAAAACAATGTAAAAAACAAGTGAAAAATGTTTTACGATTGCAATTTACCAATCGAAAAAATTGTCGATCAAAAAAACTCGATATCGACTCCCGTGATCCGAACAATTTAGATTTCGATCAAAAGTTCTCGATATCGAATGCCGTGATTAGCCCCCTGCCTTGCATACACAAGGTCGAGGGTTCGATTCCTGAACACAAAGAAAATTTCATTAATAGTCAGCCAACGAAAAATTTTCATTGATTTAATTTAACTTTTTTATTCATACAATGAAAATATTCGTTAATAGTACGAAACATTACGTTAATTAACAGAAAATTCGTTATAATAACGAAAAATTTTGTTGTATTAACGAATTTGTTTCTTTGGCTGACTTTTAACGACACATTGCGTTAATATAACGAAACCTTTTCGACCAAACACCAAAAAGTTTTTCACAGGTGGATTATCCCACCTCAGTAATGCTGGTGACATTTCTGAGGGTTTCAAAGCTTCTCTAAGCGGGTTCACAGCAATGTAGAAAGCCGTTTGGACTCGGCTATAAAAAGGAGGTCCCTTGTCATTGAGCTTAACATGGAATCGGGCAGCACTCAATGATAAGAGAGAATTTCACCAATGTGGTATCACAATGGACTGAATAGTCTAAGTGAGCCTGATACATCGTGCTGCCACCTAACCTATCCCACACTAATGGATCTATTTTTTGATTTCAATCAAAGAAAATATACTTTAGAAGATGTGAAATTGGCTTGCGTCATAAAGCAGTGTCACCATGTGTTTCTCAAATCCGGTATACACCTCTTGGAAAAAAAATTGATTTCCGGAATCTCTTGAAAGAGCAAATTTCATCCGATCTGGTTGAAATTTGTTACGTGCTGTCAGTAGATGCTTTCCAATAATCAGTAAAAATTGATCCATATCGGTTCATAATTACATATAGCCCCCATATAAACCTAAGATTTGACTTCTGGAGCCTCATGGAGGAACCAATTTCATCCGATCCGAATTGGCCCTCTAATTACCAGCCGAAAATAGGTTCAAACTTAGTTTCGACTCTTGAAAATACTTTGGTTCAAATATAACAAAAATAACAAGTATATACAGCAGTAAGTTCGGCCGGGCCGAATCGTAAATACCCACCACCATGCACCAAATATTAGGGTTTTCTTTGAAATTTCAGGAGGGCTTGAGGACTTGAGGACACTTCTCGAAGATAAATTTAAAGATTTCATCTATGAGGACTATATCAGATTCTGGATTTATAAGAACCATTTTTGTTTGAGTTTTAGAGGCAATCATTAACATCTCTTGTAAGCGTGCAAGAAAATTATAAAATAACGTCTTGATTTAAAATCTTAAATCTGTAGAAGTAAAATCTGGAAATTTTACATTGAGTTTCAAGCAATTTTCATGATCAGTGCGCCTTCTACACCCTCAAGAAGCGAAGTCTCGTCTATATGGAGGCATTACCAAATGGACCGATAAAAACTTAGTCCGATGCTCGTTTTTCTGAGCTCAAAATACCAGAATATTTACAATTTCAGGCAAATCAGATAAAACTACGGTTTCTAGAAACCCAAGGAGTTAAATCGGGAGATCGTTCTTATGGGGGCTATACTAAAATATGGACCGATACTCACCGTTTTCGGCACACCTCTTTATGACCCGAAAATACCCCTAGATTTCCAATTTCAGGCGAATAGGATAAAAACTTCGGATTCTAGAAGTCCAAGAAGTAAAATCGGGAAATCGGTCTATATGGGGGCTATACCAAAATATGGACCGATACTCACCATTTTCGGTACACCTCTTTATGGTCGTAAAATACCTCTAGATTTTCAATTTCAGACAAATTGGATAAAAACTACGGTTTCTATAAGTCCAAGGCCCCAAATCGGGAGGTCGTTTTATATGTGGACCATACCGAAACATGGACCGATACCCACAATTTTTGGCACACATATTTGTGAATAAAAACTGCGGTTTCTATAAGCCCAAGAAGTAAAATCGGGAGGTCGGTCTATATGTGGGCTATACCAAAATATGGACCGATACTCACAATTTTTGGCACACGTATTTGTATTCCTACAATACCTCTAGATTTCCAATTTCAGGTAAATTGAATAAAAACTGTGGTTTCTATAAGCCCAAGAAGTAAAATCTGGAGATCGGTCTGGATAAAAACTACTATTTCTATAAGCCCAAGACCAAGACCAAGACGGGAGGTTGGTTTATATGGGGACTATATCAAAACCTGGACCGATATAGCCCATCTTCGAATTTGACCTGCCTGCAGACAAAAGACGAGTTTGTGCAAAATTTCAGCACGATTGCTTCATTATTGAAGACTGTAGCGGGAGGTCGGTTTATATGGGGACTATATCAAAACCTGGACCGATATAGCCCATCTTCGAACTTGACCTGCCTGCAGACAAAAGACGAGTTTGTGCAAAATTTCAGCACGATTGCTTCATTATTGGAGACTGTATCGTGATTACAATAGACAGACTGACGGTCATCGTTATATCGTCTTAGAATTTCTCCCTGATCAAGAATATATATACTTTATATAGTCGGAAATCGATATTTCGATGTGTTACAAACGGAATGACAATCTTATTATACCCCCGTCACCATTCTATGGAGGTGGGTATAAAAACAACGACAGCTGCTTTTATAAAATATAAAACATAAACAAATTATATTTTGTGAATATCTTTCAACAGTTTGGATGAATTGATTGATTTAAATTAATTTAAAAATAAAAAACAGTTTTTTTCTATATGTTTAAGATTAATTTTATTATTGGAATTTGATTTCACATAATTTATTGTGTATACGTTTACTAAGCTAAATTAATTATTATTTTATTCTTTAGATTTCATTTAATTTATTTTGAAATAAATTATTATTGTCACATACTTAGAGTAATACATAGTTTTTTCATCTGTATTTCCCCCTTAACTATTCAGTGGTATTGCAGATAGTGTAAATAATAATAAAAATTGTTTTCTTTAAAATAATAATTATTTATTTATAATTATATATACACACAAAAATTAAAAAAAAACAAACAAGTGAATAATAGCAAAAAAATTAGGTATAAAAAAATAGAATTATATATAGATATAAGTGAACACAAATAAAAATTCCAGTGAAACAAAAAAATAATTCTGGAGTAACAAAAGAAGATGTTGTTATGTTGATTTAGATATAGAAAAATAGTTATGTTATTAATATAAATATTCGGTTGCATATTTCATATATTGACTTTTTGTTTTTATTGAAAATATAATTTATAGTAATATATCATATATGAAATTTAGATAATATATATATATATATATATATATATATATATATATATATATATATATATATATATATATATATATATATATATATATATATATATATATATATATATATATATATATATATATATATATATATATATATGAAAATGATTTTCTAAATAACTCTGTCCTCTAAGAGAAAGTCTTACTTGTTTAATGATCCACAGTAAAAGCTTCTAGTTTTCGCTTTGTTACTTGAATTAGTCATAACCTTTGTTACTTGAATTAGTCATAACCAAAAATATTTAAAAATAACCCATGGGATTCTATTCGTAACCTCAAATTTTAATAAAAAAATTGAACTTAGCATATATGCCTTTATGTCATTCCAATAATTAAGAAAAAGGGTCCAATTCCAAAATCCGAAGAGCTTGATGTATAACATCTATTTAAAATATTTTGAAGTAGAAAAAAGTGTGTAGGTTGAACATGTCACCAAATTAATATGCATGAATTAATACCACAGTATCTCAACATAAACCTATTGACAAAACACTTTTTTTATATTGTTATCCAATATTAAGGAAACGAAACCATATATTATATATTTATTGATAGAAAAAAAAATTAATTATGATTAATAATAATAAGGAAACGTTTACATTGTATTCACATACTTAAATATGTACGCGTGTGTTAAGGTAATAAATAAAAATTTCTTTAATTTTTCGGGGACATTCGGGAATTTTATTCAAAAATTAATAAAATTTAAAAAAGTCATTGAACATCTATAAAGAAATCTTTTCAGGTAGTTAAAGTGAATTTGCCGCTTTGTTAAAGTGCCTTATGGAATTTGTGCTCCAAAATATTTATTTTGGACAGTTATTAATGAAGAACTGATAACAAAGTAAATATTCCCAGTAAAAGTACACTATAACCGAATGCAAATTGCTACAACGCGATTGGATTCGCAATATCATAGTGTAACTTGGTTTTAAGGCGGTTGAGATAGACAATGAATCGCTATACATTTTTTTAATACCAATGGAGGTTTTAATGACAGACACAATCATGGCTTTAAAATAGATTATTTTGCAATTAAAAATTCGTGGTGGATTTATATGGACATTTGTATTTTTGGAACGAATTGTTGAAATTAAAAAAAAAATATATATACATTTTTGGGATTTTTCGATCCTTATTTTTCAAATGAAAATTCTATGTTTTTTCGAGCTTCAGATCTATATGTGCAATATAAACACCAGACGGTAGCAGTGATGTTTCGCTGTCTCTGATAATAAGAATTTTCTATAGAAATAAAATTTTTACAAGATTTTCTATAGAAATAATATTTTGAAAAAAAAAATTAACAAAATGTATACAAAAAAAAATTGACAACATTTTTTATAGAAAAAAAATTATCAAAATGTTCTATAGAAAAAAATTGACAAAATTTTCTATAAAAATAAAATTTTTTACAAAATTTTCTATAGAAATAAAATTTTGACAAAATTTTCTCTAGAAATAAAATTTTGACAAAATTTTCTCTAGAAATAAAATTTTGGCAAAATTTTCTAAGAAATAAATTTTTGACAAAATTTTCTATAGAAATAAAATTTCAACAAAATTTTCTATAGAAATAAAATGTTGACAAAATTTTCTATACAAATAAAATTTTGAATAAAATTTAGACAAGATTTTCTATAGAAATAAAATGTTGACAAAATTTTGTATAGAAAAAAAAAATTGACCAAAATTTTTTATAGTAATAAAATGTTGACAAAATTTTCTATAGAAATAAATTTTTGACAAAATTTTCGATAGAAATGAAATTTTGACAAATTTTTCTATAGAAATAAAATTTAACAAAATGTTCTATAAAAAAAATTGACAAAATTTTCTATAGAACTAATTTTTTTACAAAATTTTCTATAGAAATAAAATTTTAATTATTAATTTTGTTCGGCTTGAGGTCATAGAAACAATCGATTATTGATTTGTTCTAATATTTATTTCCAATATTTCGGTTAGTGCCACTAACCATCTTCTGGGATTTTGTATCTACATAAAATACAAAAATTAAATTACATTTAATGTTCACAAAAATCACAATTGTTATTGAAAATATATTTTATCGAAAAATAACAATTGTGATTTTTGTGAACATTAAATGTAATTTAATTTTTGTATTTTATGTAGATACAAAAGATGGTTAGTGGCACTAACCGAAATATTGGAAATAAATATTAAAACAAATCAATAATCGATTGTTTCTATGACCTCAAGCCGAACAAAATTAATAATCAGAATAATCATAAAATAGGTCAACAACACACAAAAATACGATATAAAATTTTGACAACATTTTCTCTATAAATAAAATTTTGACAAAATTTTCTCTAGAAATAAAATTTTGACAAAATTTTCTATAGAAATAAAATTTTGACAAAATTTTCTATAGAAATAAAATTTTGACAAAATTTTCTCTAGAAATAAAATGTTGACAAAATTTTCTTTAGAAATAAAATTTTGAAAAAATTGTCTATAGAAATAAATTTTTAACAAAGTTTTCTATAGAAATAAAATTTCGACAAGATTTTCTATAGAAATAAAAATTTTGACAAAATTTTCTATAGAAATAAAATTTTGACAATATTTTCCATAGAAATAAAATTTTGACAAATTTTCCATAGAATTTTCGATAGAAATAAAATTTTGACAAAATTTTCTATAGAATTTTTGATAGAAATAAAATTTTGACAAAATTTTCTATAGAATTTTCGATAGAAATAAAATTTTGACAAAATTTTCTATAGAAATAAAATTTTGACAAAATTTTCTATAGAAATAAATTTTGACAAAATTTTCTATAGGAATAAAATTTTGACAAAATTTTGTATAGAAATAAAATTTTGACAAAATTTTCTATAGAAATAAAAATTTTGATAAAATTTTCTATAGAAATAAAATTTTATCTAATTTTACAATTATTAATCGAGCTTTTATGGACAGATTTAGATTAAGGAACATGATTAATAGAGTCATTGAATTGAAAACGCCCGATACAAATCTATACACGCCTGGACTGTAGATTTGTATCTGGCGTTTTCTTTTCAATGAATCTATTAATCATGTTCTTTAATCTAAATCTGTCCATAAAAGCTCGATTAATAATTGTAAAATTAGATATAATGCATTTGGACGTTAATTGCCTGTTTCGGTATCAGGCTAACATGAAATATAAGAAATAAAATTTTGACAAAATTTTCTATAGAAATAAAATTTTGACAACATTTTCTATAGAAATAAAATTTTGACAAAATTTTCTCTAGAAATAAATTTTTCTATAGAAATAAAATTTTGACAAAATTTTCTATAGAAATAAAATTTTGACAAAATTTTCTATAAAAATAAAATTTTGACAAAATTTTCTATAAAAATAAAATTTTGACAACATTTTCTGTAGAAATAAAATTTTGACAAAATTTTGTATAGAAATAAATTTTGTCAAAAGTTTATTTCTATAGAAAATTTTGTCTATAGAAAAAAAATTAACAAAATTTTCTATAAAAATAAAATTTTGACCAACTTTTCTATAAAAAGATTTAGAAAATGCAGAAAAGTTAGCTGAAAAAGTTTTTTTTTTAACTGGATTACGCTAAAACGGGATTTAGTTTGTTTCAAACAATATACATATTAATATTACGTCATGCATTTGCTTAAAAATAACATTTTTTTTTTTAAATTAAAGCAGAACAGAAACCAAATGTTTGCAGATTGCCTTTAAGAAAATTTAAAATCAGAAATAAAAAACTTTTTTTCTTCTTGAAAATACATTTTAAAAGCTGACGGATTGCTGTTCGTTAGATCCTGAAGTACAAAAATATAATAGCAAACATCGACCAACGTTTTTAGCAGACCTTTTTCTATAAGTGTACTGCGTATAGGGACAATAACAACTGTGTTGAACATATTTTGATTTGGACCAAAGTTATAATACTTTCAAAAAAAGCATAATATGTAAAGTTTTAGAAGCTTTTTAAAACGTTAGATCATTGTATAGGTCAGCATTTAAAAATTTCAGACAGAGTTATTTGGAAGAAATATTTCATATAACATAAAAAAATAATAATAGATTACAAAAGTAGTTAACAGAAACAATAAGAATATAAAAAAATATAATTGAAACAAAAAAATATATATTTTACAATTTCAGGGAATTTTTTTGATTACCAAAAAAAAAGAAAATAATATTAGTATTATCTGTTTATATATAAAGATAGGTAAATTTTTTATACTACATGAAGGTGGATGTTATTTGTTGGAAAATTATTATTTTAATAATATTATTATTATAATCGCATTTAATTCCATATGTATATATGTATGTACGAATGTAGATATTTTGTTTCGTAACGAAACTATCGCAAAAAGGCTTATAACTTAAATCGAGAGAAGAAGAGTTTTTCATTTCTACATAGTCAATTTTTGTTTGCTTATAATTCTTAAAATTTAAAATTTTTATTTGTTTCTAAATAGACTTACACATTTAAAACTTTGGCATGCATTTTATGTCATGTTAAAATTATATAAATTTCATATAACTTAATTATCATCATAGTTGATGTAATTATCACTATATCTATAGTCCTTATTATTATTACTAAGGGATTTATCCAATACACATAGTTTCATTCTTTAAGGATCCTTCTTCTGAACTTTCTTTTTAAATGTTGGTTTTTTGCTTTTTAAAAATGTGTGTGTGTGTATATGTATGCGTGCGTGTGTGTGTGTTTGTAGAATGTATATTTACAGAGATTCACTTTACAATACTGTACGTTTCCATTATTAAAGGACTATGCATTTACTGTTCATCATTCCATTTATTTTGGGGTTTTCCTATTCATAGATTTTTTTGTTTTTTTTTCGCTTTATTCTGTTATGATATGCTCTGCGTTAGGTGATCCTTCTCGCTGTGCTTGGCATCTCCCAGATTAGGTTTTCTTTCAAAAACACTTGTAATACCATTCCCAATTTCGATTAATGATATTGGTTGCAGTGGTGGTGTTATTGGTTGTGACATTGGTGGTCCAGTTGTTACTTCGAACTACTGGCCAATTCTATCAAATGGCTGCCTCCTGTTGTAGATTCTCTTTATTCTTTTGCAACATAAGCATGGAATTGGGTGATGGAGCGGAGACCACCACTCCAGCATTTGGACTGGGACTATCATTGGTATCGGGTCTTCGCATTTTATTCTTACAATAGAATTGCTTATGGGCCAAATAGGTTTTCATATAGTTAAAGGAAATGTCACAGGTTTGACAATATTTTTGATTATTGATATTCTCTTCGGGTGTGGTATTCAATGGTGGCGGTGGCCCTATGGCAGCCGGTGATCTTAGCGATGGTGTTATACTCATCATGGCACCCATTGTTGGTTCTATAGAAATTTCCATTGGTTCGGTTTTAACATGATGCATTAGGTCATTGGCGTGTACGGGATGCTGGCCTATATTGGGTATTGGTGAATTATTATTATCATGTGGATTTAATAATACCGGAGTTGTGGGGGCGTTGACAGTGGTATGATCCATAGGTTCAGATTTGATGGTGAAACTGTGTAATGGAAAGCATTAAAGATTTTGTATTTTTTGATATATCTAAATTTAAACTTACCTATTGATACCATTGTCTCCATTGAGACTACCGGATAAAGAGTTTGTTTCGGCTTCCAAATCTCCTGCTTCGGGAGATATAGAGGGTGAATTTGTAATAATGTGAGGATGAACCAATTTCATGTGACGCAGCTGAAAAAAAAGAAGAAAAAAAATATTGTTAAAAATATCATTATGGAAAAAAGAGGAACAATAAGGGCTATATCCACAAGATGCCAAGGTATGGGGACCACAGTTTTCACAGTTGCTAGAATTCTACCAAAAATCGTAGTTTTTATTGTTTGGTAGAATTCTTAATATTTTAATAGATTTTGCAAAATATTTCTCTCCAACTAAGGGTTGCTCAAATTTTTCTATAGAAATAAAATTTTGACAAAATTTTCTATAGAAATAAAATTTTGACAACATTTTATATAGAAATAAAATTTTGCGAAAATTTTCTATAGAAATAAAATTTTGAGAAAATATAATATTGATAAAATTTTCTTTAAAAATAAAATTTTTTATAGAAATAAAATTTTGACAAAATTTTTTTGTATCGAAATAAAGTTTTGACAAAAATTTTTATAGAAATAAAATTTTGCGAAAGTTTTCTATAGAAATAAATTTTTTTCGAAAATTTTCAATAGAAATAAAATTTTTCGAAAATTTTCTATAGAAACAAATTTTGACAAAATTTGCTATAGAAATAACATTTTGGCAATATTTTCTATAGAAATAAAATTTTGCGAAAATTTTCTATAGAAATAATTTTTTTTTCGAAAATTTTTTATAGAAATAAAATTTTAAGAAAATTTTCTATAGAAAACAATTTTGACAAAATTTTCTATAGAAATAAAATTTTCGAAAATTTTCTATAGGAAAAAAAACAATTGACAAAATTTTCTTTGGAAAAAAAATGTTGACAATTTTTCTATAGAAATAAAATTTTGCAAAAATTTTCTATAGAAATAAAATTTTGCAAAAATTTTCTATAGAAATAAAATTTTGACAAAATTTCCATAAAAATAAAATTTTTTCGAAAATTTTCTATAGAAATACAATTTTGACAAATATTTCTATAGAAATAAAATTGTGACAAAATTTTTTATAGAAATAAAATTTTGCTATAGAAATAAAATTCTGTAGAAATAAAATTTTGAAAAAATTTTCTATGGAAATACAATCTTGACAAATTTTTCTATAGAAATAAAATTTTGGGAAAATTTTCTATGGAAATACAATCTTGACAAATTTTTCTATAGAAATAAAATTTTGACAAAATTTTCTATAGAAATAAAATTTTGAAAAAATCTTCTATAGAAACAAAATTTTGACAAAATTTTCTATAGAAATAAAATTTTGACAACATTTTATATAGAAATAAAATTTTGCGAAAATTTTCAATAGAAATAAAATTTTGAGAAAATTTTCTATAGAAATAAAATTTTAACAAAGTTTTCTATAAAAAAAAATTGACAATATTTTCTTTAGAAATAAATGTTGACAATTTTTTCTATAGAAATAAAATTTTGACAAAATTTTCTATAGAAATAACATTTTGAAAAAATTTTCTATAGAAATAAAATTTTGAGAAAATTTTCTATAGAAATAAAATTTTGCGGAAATTTTCTATAGAAATAAAATTTTGAAAAAAAATTTTCTATAGAAATAAAATTTTGAGAAAATTTTCTATAGAAATACAATTTTGATACAATTTTTTATAGAAATAACATTTTGACAAAATTTCCTATAGAAATAAAATTTTGATAAAATTTCAAAGTTTTGACAAAATTTCTACTAAAAATGATGTGACAATTTTCTATAGAAATAAAATGTTGATACAATTTTCTACAGAAATAAAATATTGACAAAATTTTCTATAGAAATAAAATTTTTACAAAATTTCCAATAGAAATAAAATTTTGACAAACTTTCTATGGAAGTAACTTTTTACAAAATTTTCCATAGAAATAAAATTTTGACAAAATTTTCTATAGAAATAAAATTTTGCGAAGATTTTCGATGGAAATAAAATGTTGACAATATTTTCTAAGGAAATAAAATTTTGATAAAATTTTCTGTAGAAATAAAATTTTGCGAAAGTTTTCTACAAAAAAAAAATATTTTTTTGAAAAATTTTCTATAGAAAACAATTTTGACAAAATTTGCTATATAAATAAAATTTTGACAACATTTTCTATAGCAATAAAATTTTGCGAAGATTTTCTCTAGAAATAAAATTGTGACAAAAATTTCTATGGAAATCAAATGTTGACAAAATTTTCTATGCAAATAAAATTTTATTGTTGTTTTTTTTTTTGATCTCAGCTTAAAGCCATGCATTGACTAAACTACAAGTGTTGCTTAACCAACAGAGGAAAAGTATGCTTGTCAAATTTATTTGGGCAAAGCCCTATAGATTGCAAGATGGTTGGATGTACAGCTGTTTCGGAATTACCACATTCCTCATCAGCATCCTCTACTTGCAGCAAAACTATCAACCAATTATCAGAATAAATTAGGGTAATTCACTCAACCCAAAGTGAACTACACTTGAACCTCCCGAAAAAGGGTTTGATAGTCGGCTACTGCCTAAACAAATTTGCCAGCATATCTCTTTTCCTTTGCCAAACTCAAATCATCGATTTGAATGTATTTGGCTGGGTTTGCTTTTGAGCGTGCTTCCTCTATCTTCATTCGTTTTGTTTGTTATTGTTGGCTTCTCTTCAATCGTTTTTGTTGTTTTTTTTGATCTCAGCTTAAAGCCATGCATTGACTAAACTACACTTTCTATGGAAATAAAATTTTGCGAAAATTTTCTATAGAAATAAAATTTTGACAAAATTTTCTATAGAAATAAAATTTTGCGAAAATTTCCTATAGAAATAAAATTTTGTGAACATTTTCTATAGAAATAAAATATTGACAAAATTTTCTATAGAAATAAAATTTTTACAAAGTTTCCAATAGAAATAAAATTTTTACAAAGTTTCCAATAGAAATAAAATTTTTACAAAATTTCCAAAAATTTTATTGTTTTTTTTTTTTATCTCAGCTTAAAGCCATGCATTGACTAAACTACAAGTGTAGCCTAACCAACAGAGGAAAAGTATGCTTGTCAAATTTATTTGGGCAAAGCCCTATAGACTGCAAGATGGTTGGATGTACAGCTGTTTCGGAATTACCACATTCCTCATCAGCATCCTCTACTTGCAGCAAAACTATCAACCAATTATCAGAATAAATTCGGGTAATTCACTCAACCCAAAGTGAACTACACTTGACCCTCCCGAAAAAGGGTTTGATAGTCGGCTACTGCCTAAACAAAATTGCCAGCATATCTCTTTTCCTTTGCCAAACTCAAATCATCGATTTGAATGTATTTGGCTGGGTTTGCTTTTGAGCGTGCTTCCTCTATCTTCATTCGTTTTGTTTGTTATTGTTGGCTTCTCTTCAATCGTTATTGTTGTTTTTGTTTTTGATCTCAGCTTAAAGCCATGCATTGACTAAACTACACTTTCTATGGAAATAAAATTTTGCGAAAATTTTCTATAGAAATAAAATTTTGACAAAATTTTCTATAGAAATAAAATTTTGCGAAAATTTCCTATAGAAATAAAATTTTGTGAACATTTTCTATAGAAATAAAATATTGACAAAATTTTCTATAGAAATAAAATTTTTACAAAATTTCCAATAGAAATAAAATTTTGACAACTTCCTCTACAGATGTAAAATTTTTATAAAATTTTCTATAGCAACACACACAATGGACCGAATAGTCTAAGTGAGCCTGATACATCGGGCTGCCACCTAACCTAACCTATAGCAATAAACAAACTCGATTTTTTTCAATTTCATTTAATCTTTTTTTATAATTCTTCTTAAATGAAGCTATGTTTTCTGTCTCCGATCTAGACTACGGTAGACTACAATTTCTACGCAAACTCTCTCATTGTGAAAGGTCAATTGTTATATTGCCCTCATAAATATAATCACTTCGGAATACTTACCACATTGCCTTTGTATGTGGATGAATAATTACAAATATCACAATTGAACACCTGTTGTTGAGCTTGTTGTTGTTGCTGTTGTAGCTGTTGTTGTTGTTGGGCCGCTGCGGCAGCAACTTGTTGCTGTAAATGTTTCTGTTGCTGTTGTACCAAATGTTCTTGATTTAATGAGGCAGCACTTGGTATTTCAATGGATTCATCCTCCAGAATACAAGCCATAAAATTTTCTTCATTCAAATCGGTGGATTTCTTATCGAAATGCATACGGATGTGGGTTCGCATACCTCTGCAAAAAAGAATGCAATGAAAAGTAAATACCTTGGTAAGAGGTATCGCTACAAAACGGTGGTCAAGAAACTTACCTCAAAGTATTGCCTTTGTAACGACATATGGTACATCTAAAAGCTTTGACAGTACCATGGGTCTCCATATGTTTGCGGCTTTCGCTGGCTGTTAAGCTAACAGCATCACACAGGGGACATTTGTAGACATTTTGATTGTGGCCGCCACCACCACCACCCGTAGAAGAATTGCTATTATTGGGGGTATTGGAAGAGTTTGGTGATGCTGTTACAATTCCTGCTGCTGCAGCTGCTGTCGCTGGATGTTGAGCTAGAGGTTGGGCTAACGCTGGTGGTGGGGGACATGGCAAACCATATTCATGTACGGTCTTACATTTGGTACATTTTTCCTTGGTTGGAAGTACTAAGGGTGTGCTATCTGTATTGGCAGCAGCAGCTGCTGCAGCGGCGGCTGCCGCAGCCGCAGCTACAGCACCACCTCCCTTGGGACAATAATAATTTTGATGAGCCCTCAAATTGTCCAATGACGTATATTTGATACCACAAGCAGCACATATAAGCTGTTGATAAGCTACCGGTGTGGTTTCAGCTGGTGATGCTGCCGATGCCATGGGTGGTGTTGAAGACACCTTGTTGTCACTTTCGCTCGTTTCCTGATTACGGGCCGAACAGTAGTGTTGCTTATGGGCCAAATAGTTCTCATATTTGCAAAATACTATATTGCATTCCTTACACTTGGAGACACCTTGCTTCACATAGATTTGTGGTGGATTTCCAGCCGTAGCTGCTGCGGTGGCGGGTTGAACTGAAGCAGGCGATGCTCCAGCGGTGGGTGGTAGTACTGGTAAACCTAAAAGTGACCCACGTCCTGATGCTGCAGCAGCAGCTACTGCAGCTGCTGCCAACTCAGCCGATGTTGAAGCTGTTTGTGCACCCGGGGAAACCGAATTATTGGTCGAACTAACTGCAGCTGCAGCTGCTGCAGCAGAAAGTTTCAAAGCAAGTTCTAGATTTTTATTGGCCAACAGAGGATTTAATAATTCAGCTGGAAGCATAGATCTTAAATGTAAGTTATCGAATATATTTGCCGAATTTCCTGCCACAGATGCTGGTGGTATGGTGGCTGGCGGTGACATTGAAGAGGTGCTCCCTGCTCCCGAACTTCTTGGGCTAATAGCTCTTCGGCGTGGAGAAGGACTCATTGATGGGCTATTTGGCAATGATGGAGCACAAACAATTTGTTCGGGTGTTATACTACCAGTATCGTCAAGGGCTAAATTCTCTTTGCCTGCCTCCAGAAGGTTTTCCATGTCTAAACGTTGTTGATGTTCCACAGCTGCATCAAGAAATGAGGCTGCCGCCGTACTAAGACGTTGTCTCTGCAGCAATGCGGCAATGGGTGAACGTCTAAGGGATAAATCCAAAGGTGCCGATTCTCTAAATTTACAAATTAGAAGAAACCCCAAAATTATATTAAAACTATTCCATAGCAAATATCTAACAGCATACCTTAAACCCTCCCCTTTACGTTTCGGAGTATTATTATCACTCGAATCTTCAATATTTCTCCGGATATTCTTTTCCGTTAGCAATGTTTCAGTGCCAGATATCTGTCGTGTGGTATCTGCGATGGGTAATGGTTGTATCGTAGAAGTTGCTGCTGCAGCCAGACTATTAGCCGCCGTAGAGGCAGCATTCAAGGCATTAATATTTAAAGCCGTGGCCAAGGGTTTCAAATGACCTCCATCCAAAGTGAAGCAGGTTGTTTCAGGATTAACCACAGATGCCGAGGGAGATTGGCTAGAAATTAAAAGTTATAAATTTAATTTTATCTATAAATATAAAAATTTGAAAATATAATACAATGTTTATAAAAAATTAAATTTTATTCGAATTTTCATCGAAATTTTGATTTTATTATAATTTTTATGGAAAATTGAATTTGTTCGAATTTTCATAGAAAAACTGAATTTGTTTAAATTTACACAGAAATTTGAATTTTTTAGAAAGTTCCTAGAAAATTTAGATTTGTTCGAATTTTCAGAGAAAAATTTAATTGAAAGAAAATTTTTATATAAAATTTGAATTTATTTGAATTTTGATCAAAAATTTTAATTGATTCGAATTTTCAGAGAAAATTTGAATTTATTCCAATTTTAATAGAAAATTTGAATTTATTCGAATTTTCATAGAAAATTGAAATTTATTCCAATTTTCATAGAAAATAAGAATTTATTTCAATTTATTCGAATTTTTATAGAGAATTTGAATGTATTCGAATTTTCATAGAACATTTGAAATTATTGCAATTTTCATATACAATTTGAGTTTATTCGAATTTTCATAGAAAATTTGAATTTATTCGAATTTTCATAGAAATTTAAATTTATTCGAATTTTAATAGAAAATTTGAATTTATTCGAATTTTCATAGAAAATTTCAATTTATTCAAATTTTCATGGAAATTTTTAATTTATTCCAATTTTCATGAAAAATTGAAATTTATTCGAATTTTCATAGCAAATTGGAATTTTTTCGTATTTTCATAGAAAATTGGAATTTATACAAATTTTCATAAAAAATTGGAATTTATTCGAATTTTCATACAAAATTTCAATTTATTCGAATTTTCATACAAAATTTCAATTTATTAAAATTTTCATGGAAATATTTAATTTATTCAAATTTTCATGGAAAATTTAAATTTATTCGAATTTTCATAGAAAATTGGAGATTATTCGAATTTTCATAGAAAATTTAGATTTATTCGAATTTTCATAAAAAATTGGAATTTATACAAAATTTCAATTTATTCGAATTTTCATACAAAATTTCAATTTATTCAAATGGAAAATTGAAATTTATTCGAATTTTCATAGAAAATTTGAATTTATTTGAATTTTCATAGAAAATTGGAATTTATTCGAATTTTCATAGAAAATTGGAATTTATTCGAATTTTCATGTAAAATTGATAGTTATTCGAATATTCATATAAAATCTGAGTTCATTCGAATTTTCATAGAAAATTTGAGTTCATTCCTATTTTCATAGAAAATTTGACTTTATTCAAATTTTCATAAAAAATTTGAATTTATTCGAATTTTCATAGAAAATTTGAATTTATTCGAATTTTCATAGAAAATTTGAATTTATTAGAATTCTCATAGAAAATTTGAACTTATTCGAATTTTCATATAAAATTTGAGTTCATTCGAATTTTCATATAAAATTTGAGTTCATTCGTATTTTCATAGAAAATTTGAATTTATACAAATTTTCATAAAAAATTTGAATTTATTCGAATTTTCATAGAAAATTTCAATTTATTCGAATTTTCATACAAAATTTCAATTAATTCAAATTCAAATTTTCATGGAAATTTTTAATTTATTCCAATTTTCATGAAAAATTGAAATTTATTCGAATTTTCATAGCAAATTGGAATTTTTTCGTATTTTCATAGAAAATTGGAATTTATACAAATTTTCATAAAAAATTGGAATTTATTCGAATTTTCATACAAAATTTCAATTTATTCGAATTTTCATACAAAATTTCAATTTATTAAAATTTTCATGGAAATATTTAATTTATTCAAATTTTCATGGAAAATTTAAATTTATTCGAATTTTCATAGAAAATTGGAGATTATTCGAATTTTCATAGAAAATTTAGATTTATTCGAATTTTCATAAAAAATTGGAATTTATACAAAATTTTAATTTATTCGAATTTTCATACAAAATTTCAATTTATTCAAATGGAAAATTGAAATTTATTCGAATTTTCATAGAAAATTTGAATTTATTTGAATTTTCATAGAAAATTGGAATTTATTCGAATTTTCATAGAAAATTGGAATTTATTCGAATTTTCATGTAAAATTGATAGTTATTCGAATATTCATATAAAATCTGAGTTCATTCGAATTTTCATAGAAAATTTGAGTTCATTCCTATTTTCATAGAAAATTTGACTTTATTCAAATTTTCATAAAAAATTTGAATTTATTCGAATTTTCATAGAAAATTTGAATTTATTCGAATTTTCATAGAAAATTTGAATTTATTAGAATTCTCATAGAAAATTTGAACTTATTCGAATTTTCATATAAAATTTGAGTTCATTCGAATTTTCATATAAAATTTGAGTTCATTCGTATTTTCATAGAAAATTTGAATTTATACAAATTTTCATAAAAAATTTGAATTTATTCGAATTTTCATAGA
Organism: Haematobia irritans; assembly: GCF_050003625.1. Taxonomy (NCBI): domain Eukaryota; kingdom Metazoa; phylum Arthropoda; class Insecta; order Diptera; family Muscidae; genus Haematobia; species Haematobia irritans. Next base: position 199,798,990 of record NC_134398.1, read on the forward strand.
AAATTTCAATTTATTCGAATTTTCATACAAAATTTCAATTAATTCAAATTTTCATACAAAATTTCAATTTATTCAAATTTTCATGGAAATTTTTAATTTATTTAAATTTTTATGGAAAATTGAAATTTATTCGAATTTTCATAGAAAATTGGAATTTATTCGAATTTTCGTAGAAAATTGGAGTTTATTCGAATTTTCATAGAAAATTTAGATTTGTTCGAATTTTCAGAGAAAAATTTAATTGAATGGAGGAAAATTTGAATTTATTTACATTTTTATAGAAAATTTGAATTGATTTAATTTTTTATAGAAAATTTTAATTTATTTAAATTTTTATAGAAAATTTGAATTTATTTGAATTTTAATGAAAAATTGGAATTTATTCGAATTTTCATAGAAAATTGGATTTTATTCGAATTTTCATAGAAAATTGGATTTTGTTCGAATTTTCATAGAAAATTTGAGTTTATTACAATTTTCAATTACATGTGTATAGCAATTGCAATCCAACACTTACAGTGGTCCAGCTATTAGGCTTGCCGAGCGTATCAACGAATACGGTATGATCAGTATAGGATTGGTGGGTAGAGCCAAAAATGGTGTAGTCGATGGCTGTTGCAAGGCAGCGGCAGCTGCTGCGGCCGCAGCAGCAGCTACCATGGCCGGTGTGGGAGTTTTTGTTCGAGTCTGTGGACTAATGGCACCCGAGTGAACAGAATTCGCTTTAGGAGTGCTAGATGTGGTCGAAACTTCAAGTTTAGGGGTTAATTGTCTGCAAAATATAATTAAGGCGAATATGAGAAACAAAATCCCTTACGAAATTGAAAAGAATATTTTTGTTTTCCTTTATAATGATACTCACCCTTCTGTCCGGCGGGAACTACAGTAATGTTGCTTGTGAGCCCTATAGGTTTTGACATTATTAAATCGGATATCACAATCGCTGCAATAACGATCAATCTGCTGGGAATTGATGAAAAACAAGAAGAAGCGAGAGAGAGAGAGAGAGAGGGAAATTATTAATCAATTTTCGTATTTCGAATTTGGTAAATGGGCATTTCAACCAACAACTAACTCACTTGACTAGAATTTTCCTCCATGAGACCACTACAGGAGCCAGTTGTACCACCTCCTCCATTATTGGAATTTGAGCTAGGTGCTGGGGAGGTTTGATGCATACGCATATGGCGATTAAGTGAGACTTTTTTGTCGGCACTATAGGAACATTGAGTGCAGGCATATTGTTTACCCGTTTTGGCAGCTTTAGCTGAAGGCTCTGAGGATCCTGTGGATCCAGTGGCAGAGTTAATGGAATTACCCGCAGTTGCTTGGGATGGTGAGTGGGAGGTCTTGTCATTGAGGTTAGATGAAGCCACAGAATCATCATCATTGTCTTTGATGCGGTGGGAACAATAGAAGGACTGATGGGCTTCCAAAGTGGAGGGTGAACTAAAACCAATGCCACAGGGCAAACACATGAAGACTTTCATGCGTGGTGCTACCTCAAGTGGTGGTGTAGGTTGCGGCTTGATAATGGGCGATTCCAATGGCAGCTTAGTTGAGGCTGAGCCTATGTCAATATCCTGATCTTGCTGATGCTGTTGCAAACGTTGTTGTTTCCTTTGTTGACTTTGGGACTCATGTACCACCTTTAAATCTTTGGCATCTGGCATTAAAGCTGGATCTGACGCTAATAAAGTGTTCAATCTTAGCTTGGGCATCGCTTGAGATGGTGATGAAGATGAGGAATGACGCTCATTAGCAACATCTTCGGATTTTGCTGGACTTATGGAGGGACTAATGCCAGGACTACAAGATCTACGATCTTTAGAATTTGTCTCATCACTTTGGGCAGAAGAGGGTGGTAAATCACCTTCACCATCCGGTTGGAATGAATCTGCTGTTGGGGCTCTTGGTGTTGTGGGTTGTGAGGATTCAGGTGTTTTCCTTAGGCGTTCATCTAATTCCATTTTTGGTCTCTTCTTCATAGGTGGTTCGTTGTCGACCGTCGCATCGCCCATATCACTGTGAATGGGTGAATTCGCTAGCATTTTTTGTTCAGTCTCTTTTGTTAAACGAGCGGGAGTGGGTGAGGAACGTTGTTCGTCATTTGAGTGCTGCTGTTGATGGTCGTGTTCATCCATTATGTTATTCGTATTGAAGTCTTTGGAATCTGAAAGCAAACGAAAAGAATTGGTTAGATGGAATTATTCGGTACAAGTAAAATTATTCTTATTTGGGTCAATGGCTTGGAGAAACCGAAATCCTACTTTTTGTTCATGACATTTAATAAAATATGATAAAACTTCAAGCATTCAAACAAATTGGTAATTGAGCGATTGAGTCTACTCAATTTGAATTATTTAATTCCAAAATAAATAAAATTTTTCTATGGAAATTCTAAAAAATAAAATTTTCTATAAATATTCGAACAGTCATCGAGCTTAATTACAAAACTAAAAGAATTAAGAATTTGAACAAAATGTCAATTACCAAACAAAACAACAACAACAATTAAAATTCGAACACAGTTAAATTACAGCAGAAAAAATTTTTATGACAGATCGGAATAGATTAAAATTTTCTATATAAAATAAAAAAAAACTTGATTTTTTTTACATTCCATCGGAATATATTAAAATTTTCATTATAAAATTAAAAAAAAAAAAACTTTTTTATTTTTATTTTTTACATACCATTAATTTTAAAGTAAATTTTATTTGAACTTTCCCAAATATTATTAAATTATTTTTTCTTTATATAAAAATACGACTAAATTAAAACTTTCTATGAAAATTCTATAAAAAATTTCTATGAACAATTTGAATAAAATTATTTTGTATGAAAAATCATATTGTATATTAAAAAATTCGGCGAAAATTAGAACACCCTAAAATATGAATCTATTATTATTTTTTTTATGAAAGTTCGAATAAATTACAATTTTTTATAAAATTCGAATAAATTAAAAAAAATTTAATATATACCAATCGTCTATAAAAATTTCAATTTACATGTTTTGTTTTTTATTGTTGGTTTGTTCTCCAATTTTTTGTTTTGATTACAGCTTAAAACCATTACGTTCGAATTCGAATTTTCATAGAATATTTTGATCTACCCGAATTTTGACAATTGTTATTTCCCATCAAAAAAAAAGCGTCGCCACAAAAGTAACGAAACTGTTCTTTTTGCATCCGGAAGTGGTGCAAAATTGACGCAGAAGCGATGAATTTAACATGGGCTTGTCATAGGACGGAAGTCCTACATTTCAACAGCCGATACACTGAATTTTCATCACTTCTTTAGGTGTGATCCGAATTCAATGTTTTGGATGTAAATTAAAAAATTCTGTGATATTTTGTCAAATAAATAATTTTTATAATTTTTTATAATTTTTAATAGATTCTAACGCTTGTTTGAAACGTTTGGCCTAAAATATTTTCAAAAATTCACAAATTTTTCAGATTGGATTTAGCATTTTTTTCGACAAAATTTAAATAATTTGTACCATTTATGAATTCTTAAAGTGTTTTTAATAAATTTGAAACAAAAAAAGTTAAAATTACCCATTAAACATATGCAAAAAAAAGCATGTTATAAAAAATTGAATGAAAAGAACTTCCTGTGTAGTTAAAACTTCAAGTTTGCAATAAAAACTCGAATAAATTAAAATTTTCTTTAAACAAAATTCGATTAAATTAAAAATTCCAATGAAAATTTCACTAAATAATTTTTTTTTTTTTATGAAAAAATAAAAATTTCCCCGAAAATTCGAATAATGCCGAATAATAATAATAATAAAAATAATTTTTATATAGACTTTGCATAAATTAGTTTCTAGGAAAAATCGAAAATATTCAAAATTTTCTGAAAAAATTGCGAAATTATATTGTTGTAGTCGTTTATCTATATCTCCCTACAATTCCATTGGAAATGGTGTAATACATACTCTGTGACAAGAGATGGCAAAAAAAAAAAACAAATCTCATAGCTTATCTCCTTTAAAATCTTTGTACTCTTCAACGACAAAAAATTCTTAAGAATTGAAACCCATATCACAAAACTTCAGCAGCAAACCGACTGAAACTCAGCCGACACAATCACATAGAATAGCAACAATGTGAAGCAAGGCAAAAAGACAAAACCGTAAAATAAAATCAAACCCACAAAAAAAACGAACATTTTCCAATGAATTTCTCACCCAAGAGTTATAAACTATGTGGCCACAACAGAGCAATGGCAAGATACGATTGCTTTTGGATTGGATTCAATTGGTGAATATGTGTCAAATTGACCAAAAGGTTAACAATTATTATCGAACAAATTGTCAGGCCATCCTGTATGGTTTCGGCCTGTGGCACAACAAAGAATACAATCACGTTTACCATCCACTCCATCAATAAACCGAAACCAAAAGCCAAGAAACGCACTAAAAAGCTAAAAAAATTGTAGTTCCAGTTAAGCGAGAAAAACAAAAGTCTTAGAGCCAGAGGCTTATCCATAAAACCAAGTACGTTGGAAAGGGGTGGCAATAAATGTATTGCCAGGAAGGTCTTCGGAAGACATATGGAGAGAGTAGAGAAGGATACTTTAAATAAATGCTCAGAAATGCTCCTAACCGAAGCTTTTTTCGTATGGAACAAAAGTCAGCCAGATGGACAGACATATTTTTCAAGCGTCCGTTTGTCTGGCTTGGTACTAAGCACACACTATCGATCCTCCGTTACCATCATCATCATCATCATCACCATCAGCAGGTCAGTCGTAGTAAAGATCGACAAATACTTGGTCCACAAGGGCCTTTTATTTATCATTTTTGGAAAATTCCATGATCATAAAAAATTAGAAGCTAACCAAATTATGTAGGATGAGATTTTCTATAAAACTTAAATTTAAATATTTTTTGGGGAATTTAAATGTCTACTAAATTTTTTTATTTATAATATGAAATTTTGGAAAAAAATTTTATGGAAAAAAAAATCACTTCAATTATGGAATATTTTATTACTTTTCAAAACCATAAAAGTTAATTCATTTTATAGTTAGGTAAACTCACAATAAGGTATGGACGCTCCTTTAGATTATGAAGACTTTTTTCTCTCATTGCATTGTTAACAAAAAAACTGATATTTTCAAATGTGCTGTGAAAGAGGTTTTGTGTTTTTTTTATCGGAATATTTAATCTTGGCGATATTTACTAGTTTAACTTTTATGGCCAAGAAGTTGGAAATGGAGTAACAAAGTCTCCGAAGAATAACTAAATTGTATGGAGTAATGGTAGAAAAGGCTTGCACTGATGTATAGGGGTATATTATTATTATATTATAAAATTGTTTTTATTTTTATCGATTTTCAAATTTCCATTTTTTTTAAATTTTTAAATAAAAAGATTAAAAAAAAATTTTTATTTAAAAAATTTTAAAATCTTATTTCTTTATTTTATTTTATTTATTTCTAATAAAATGAAAGCACGAATGTTATAGAATATAGATATTTTTTCAGAAATATAAAAATCAATATCTTTATTTACTGTTTAAAAAAAGATTTAAAAAGATTAAACAATAATTGTTTTATTTAAAAAATTTTAAAATCCATTAAAAATTTATTTCTATTAAAATGAATGAACGAATATTATAGAATATAGATATTTTTTTTCAGAAATATAAAAATCAACATCTTTATTTATTTATTTATTGTTTATTTTAATCATACAGTAAATGTATGATAAAAAGAGAAAAGTAGCATTGGCTGCTGAGGCCATCAGATGTATAAATTTAACAATAATGTAATAAATCTATATTTTAATGTCTAAGTGTGATATGAATTTGAATATTAAATTGATGTAATCAACATCTTGTTTTTAAATATTTTTAATTTAAAATTTATCAAATATATTTAAAAATTAAAACACCAATATATAAATAATTAAAAAAGAAAATAAATAAATATGTAAAATAAATGAAATTGATGAATTATGTGGAATATGGAGATTTTTCAGACACAAACACAAAATTATTATATTTTTTTTAAATTAAAATTTAAAAAAGGAAAATTATGTAAAAAAAGAAAGAGTTTTTCGCTAATTAAAAAAAAATAATTATATTTTTATGTTCAAGAACAATATGTTCAATATGTTCAAGAACAATAACTATATATTTAAATTATATATATTATATTTTCTTTATATAAAAACTAATGAATAAATTATGTAAAATATAATTTTTTTAATATAAAAATTAATAATTAAAACTAAGAAAAAAATTAATGATTCTAGGGTATATATATTTTAAAATCTCCCATTAAAAATTTATTTCTAATAAAATGAATGAACGAATATTATAGAATATAGATATTTTTTTTTTCAGAAATATAAAAATCAACATCTTTATTTATTGTTTATTTTAATCATACAGTAAATGTATGATAAAAAGAGTAAAGTAGCATTGGCTGCTAAGGCCATCAGCTATACAGATGTATAAATTTAACAATAATGTAATAAATCTATATTTTAATGTCTAAGTGTGATATGAATTTGAATATTAAATTGATGTAATCAACATCTTTTTTTTTTAAATATATTTAATTTAATATTTATCAAATATATTTAAAAATTACAACACCAATATATAAATAATAAAAAAAAGTAAATAAATATGTAAAATAAATGAAATTGATGAATTATGTGGAGTATGGAGATTTTTCAGACACAAACACAAAATTATTATATTTTTTTAAATTTAAATTTAAAAAAGGAAAATTATGTAAAAAAAGAAAGAGTTTTTCGCTAATTAAAAAAAAATAATTATATTTTTAAATATTCAGAAATATGTTCAAGAACAATAACTATATATTTAAATTATATATATTATATTTTCTTTATATAAAAACTAATGAATAAATTATGTAAAAAAAGAATTTTTTTAATATAAAAATTAATAATTAAAAATAAGAAAAAAAATAATGGTTCTAGGTAATAGATTGCATCATCGAATATCATAGCAAATTTTAAAACATGTAATGCGTTCTTAAAAATAAAATAAAACTTTTATTATATTTTTTACGACAAAATAAATGGGTAACATAAATGGATAAATTAATAAAAAAAATAAAAAAAGAATAAATTAATAGTCCTGGGGATCAGATTGCATCATCGAATATCATAGCAAATTTTTTAACTACAGGTTTAGTTAAAAAATTTGCTATGATATTCGATGATGGGTTCCTAAAAATAAAATAAAACTTTTGTCTTAAAAATAAAATAAAAGTTTGTTTTCTTATTTTTACGACAAAATAAATGGTTTATCCATATATTGGGAGAATTAAAATAATAGAATATTTTTATGACAAAATGTATATCATAGCAAATTTTAAAACATGTAATTGGTTCTTAAAAACAAAATAAAACTTTTATTATATTTTTTACGACAAAATTAGTAGATAACATAAATGGATAAGTTAATAAAAAAAAGAATAAATTAATAGTCCTAGGGATCAGATTGCATTATTGAATATCATAGCACATTTTTTAACTAAACCTTTAATGGGTTCCTAAAAATAAAATAAAACTTTTGTCTTAAAAATAAAATAATTTTTTTTTTAATTTTTACGACAAAATAAATGGTTTATCCATATATTGGGAGAATTAAAATAAGAGAATATTTTTTTATGACAAAATGTAAGCTTTTTCCGAAACAAACATAAAATTATAGCGTTACGTATAAATACAAAATTATTACATTTTATGATATAAAAATAAATTAATGAAGTTATGTTTCTTTACAAATTTTTTCAGAAATTAAAAAAAAAAAATATATATATTTTAATATAAAAATTGATTAATCAGAATTAAAAAAAAAAAAAAAAACAAAATGAACCTATTGAATCATCGAATATTATAGCAATTAATTATTTTTTAATTTCATTTTTTTTTCATTTTCTTCTACCAATAAAAGTCTTATTTTTATACCAGAATACATGGATAAAAACAATTAAATTTTTATTTGAATATATTTAATATCTCCTGTTTAACGTTTTTTTTAATAAAATTAATGAACGAAAAATATAGAATATTAACAAATTTGAAACAAGGAAAATTATAATTATTATTATATTTTTAATATAAAAACAAAACCATATATATTTAAGAAACTAAAACAATAAAACTTACTTATGCAAAATAAATTTACCATTTCCGATGGAATCAATATATAGGCAAAATAAATGGATAACTCTTATGTGGATATTTTTTCGGGCACAAACACACAATTATTATAATATAAAATAAATATATTATAATTTTTTTTATATAAAAATTAATTTATGGACAAATTATATAAAATAAAGAGCATTTTCCGGAAATTAAAAAAAAAAACACAATTTTTAATTTAAAAATTAAATTATTACAAATAAAGATATAATAAAAAAATGGGAAGTTCTTCTAAAGGCACGACTTTAAAAGCACTTCCAGAAATGTCCTCCCAAAGATGTTCTTTTATCACCAAAAAAAATTCGTTTGTTACAAAATTTTTATTTTTTCAATAAAAAAAGTTATTTTTTGACCAACAACACAGTCCATTTCGTTTATATCAAAAACTGTTCATTTCTGACTTTAGGTCTTTAATAAGACACATTTTACAGTTCATAGTAAAAATTAAATGTATTAGAATGAAATGTTGAAATTTTTTTTCGGAATCTTCCGACCCTATCTGGAATATATGTAAAAAAAAAAAACAACTTTGGTCGAAGCAGGGATCGAACCCACGACCCTTGGCATGCAAGTCGGACGTAGCAACCACTGCTCCACGGTGCCCAACTAAATGTATTATTCTGTTAAATAAAGTTTGTTTAATCGGCTCGTGGGCGCCGCAAGCTATGCTATATAAATATAACTTATATGGGTAATTGTCTATTGATGGCAATAACGGCTACATAGCTCAGTGGATAGTGTGTTGGCTTACAAATTGCATGGGCTGCGGTTCGATTTTCCGTCCAGGCGAAAGGTAAAAAAATTTTAAAAATTTATAAAATCGTATAATTTCTTCTACATTGTTTGTATTACAGAAAAAGGTGCTAATAACTAAAAAACCTCGTGGAAGTGAGAAAGATGTGAGACAAAATGCAAGTAGCCAGATTTTTTTTTTGAGTTAGTCTTTATGAAATTGTTTTTACATCCTGGAAAAGAATAAACTTTTATCACAAAAAGTATATACTTTTCTTCCAAATACACTGCCTTTCAGCGAAAAGCAAATGAGAAACGAACTTTGTTTGTCTAAAATTTCGTGTGGGAGGAAAGAATTATTTTTTTGCGTGAAGTTCTTTTCATTCAATTTTTTTATAATTCGCTGTTTTCATATTTTTAATGGATAATTTTAACTTTTTTATTTCAAATAGGTTAAAGACAGATTAATAAAATGGTATAAATTAAAAAAATGTAAAGTCCATTCTAAAAAAAATGGGAATTTTTGGGGACAAACATTCCAGACAAGCTATGCATTAAAAATCATAAAAAATTATAAAAATTATTTGTTTGGCAAAATATCACACAATTTTTTAATTCACATTCAAAACACTGAGTTCAGATCACACCTGAAGATGTGATGCAAGTTTAGTGCAATGTCTGTTGAAATCCGTCCTATGACAAGCCCAGGTTAAATTCATCGCTTCTGCGTCAATTTTACACCACTTCCGGATCTAAAAAGAACATTTTCACTGCTTTTTTGGCGACGCTTTTTTTTACTGGGATGAATATATAAAAATAAATACGTTTTAAATTAAAAAAATTGAAGTTTATTTTTTGTTATAAAAATTTAAAAAAAAATTAAATTAAAAAAAAAATTGAACTTTTAAATTAAAAAAGAAATGAACTTTAGTTTTTGTTATTAAAAAAAAATAAAATTTTATATTTTTGTGTTTTTTTGTTTCATTTCTCTTCAACCAACATTTATTTTATTTTTAAATTTCACCGGAAAAAATGCGGTTAATATTAGACATTTTGATGTTGGATTATTCTTTTATTTTATCGCTGATATAAAATGAACATTACTTGGAAATCAGTTAGGCTCGAAATGACAAGAAGTTTTTTTTTATTTAAACTTCATGCGATTGTTTGTATGTGTATATGGTGTTCATGCGTATCTTTAAAGTGTCCGTATGTCTGTCTGTCTATCTGTACGTCCGTCCGTCCGTTCGTTTGTCTTTTCGATTATCTCTATTGTAAAGAAAATCCAAACTGAAGGAAAAATCCACCAACAAAAACAAGCACAATGAAAATTGTGTAATTAAATTTATCATAACGAGAAATCAATTTGCTAGGCTGCAACAGTGCATAAAGCCAGCTTGCATTCGATGATGCGATGATACTTCCAAAAAAAAAAAAAAATAGTTCTCTTACAAAATACCGCTTCATATAATGCTACTGCACAGGAGGTAAAGGGGTGATAGACGAAGTCTATTAAATTCGTTGGTGTCTTCGTATACTACCTCCATGATTGATATCACACAGTGGGGGGCTTATTGCGGTAATTTTGAAAATCGAATATTAATAATTAATAACAATATTAGTTTGTTGGGGGAAAATGTTGACGATAAATATACATGAGAGTTATATTAGAATTTTAGCTGATTTGACATTTAGTAGATATAAGAGGTCATATAGAATAGTATTCTGCAGGGAATTTGAAATAATTCAGCCTTGAAATGAGGGTACTATGGACTACGTCCATACGCAAAAAAAATAATTTTTTCTCCCAAACGAAATTTTAGACCAACAAAGTTCGTTTTACAATCACTACACTTTAAACACTTGTCGCATAAAAATAAAAACAAAACAAAATAACCCCCAATATTTTTTTCAATTATTGGATATTTTAATTGAATTAAAACAAAAAAGATTCAATTAAAAAAATTTATTGGCGTAATAAATTTTAATATAAAAAAAAATCGATCACAGAAATTAATTGGACCAATTAAATTTTTTACTTTGATCAATCAACTTTTTAATTGGCTTCACAAAAAAATCTGATTCAATCACGAAATTAATTGATCCTATTGAAATGTCTTCAATCACGAAAAGGATACTATCATTTTCATAGTTTTAATTGGACATTAAAAAAAAATACTTGATTAAAAAATTAATTGCGTTCATTAGCAAATTTAAATTAATTTCTTTAATTGATTCAATTAAAAATTTAATTGATGTTGATTGCAAAACACAATTAATTAAAAACGTAACTACACAGAAAAAAAAAATCACGAAAATTTTTCCAATTAAAGTCTTAATTGAGATTTAAAAAATATTCAATTAAAAATTTAATATATTCCAAAAAATTTTTAACTGAAACAAAAATCAATCACAAAAATTAATAGTATCAATTAATTTTTTAATTGGATCAATTAATTTTTTTAATTGACTTTCAATTAATTTTTTAATTAGTACCATCATTTCTGTGATTGAAGACATTTCAAATAAAAACTTAATTGGAACAATTAATTTCGTGATTAAATCAGACATTTTTGTTGTGTGTATTTTCAATAACTTTTTTTAACTGAGGTAGTGTTTTTAGTTTGATTAAAAAAATTCATTGTTTGAAGTAAATTTTTAGTTAAAAATTTTCCACTACTTTTTATACCCACCACCATAGAATGGTGATGGGGGTATAATAAGTTTGTCATTCCGTGTGTAACACATCGAAATATAGACTTCCGACTATATAAAGTATATATATTCTTGCTCAGGGAGAAATTCTAAGACGATATAAGCATGTCCGACTGTCCGTCTGTCTGTCTGTTGTAATCACGCAACAGCCTTCAATAATTGCGCTATCGTCCTGAAATTTGGCACAGATTCGTTTTTTGGTTGCAGGCAGGTCAAGTTCGAAGATGAGCTATATCGGTCCAAGTTTTGATATAGTCCCCATATAAACCGATTTCTCGATTTGGGGTCTTGGGGTCTTGGGCTTACAAAAAACGTGCCGAAAATGGTGCCCATCGGACCATGTTTTGGTATAGCCCCCATATAGACCGATCTCCCGATTTTGCTTCTTGGGCGTCTAGAAACTGTATTTTCTATTCGATTTGCCTGAAATCGGAATTTTAGAGGTATTTTAGGACCATAAAGAGGTGTGTCGAAAATGGTCCGTATCGGTCCATGTTTTGGTATAGCCCCCATATAGACCAATCTACCGATTTTGGTTCTTGGGCGTCTAGAAACCGTATTTACTATCCGATTTGGTATTTTGGGACCCCAAATATGTGTGCCGAAATTGAGGTGTATCGGTCCATTTTTTGGTATAACCCCCATATAGACCGATCTCTCGGTTTTACTTCTTGGGCGTCTAGAGACTATATTTTCTAGCCGATTTGCTTGAAATTGAAAATCTACCGGTATTTTAATATCACAAATAGGTGTGTCGCAAATGGTCCATATTTTGGTATAGCCCCCATATAGACCGATCTCCCGACTTTATTTCTTGGGCTTCTAGAATCCGTAGTTTTTATCCAAATTGCCGGAAATTTGAAATATAGACGTATCTTAGGACCAGAAAGAGATGTGTCGAAAATGGTCCGTATCGGTCCATGTTTTGGTATAGCCCCTATATAGACTGATCTCTCTATTTTACTTCTTGGGCTTCTAGAATTCGTAGTTTTCACCAATTCGTCTAAAAGTGGAATTCTAGAGGTATTTGAGGAACATTAAGAGGTGGTGAGTATTGGTCCATGTTTTGGTATAGGCCCCTTATAGATCATTAATTGTATCAATTAATTTATTAATTGAAAACATTTTCAACTTAATTGGAAATATTTTTGGTGATATTTTTTCTGTGTTTGGTACATCAATCATCATTTCCGTGATTCCATTTAGTTTCAATTAAAAATATTATTATTAAAAAATTAATTGACGTAATAAATTTTTACATAAAAAATCGATTATAGAAATTAATTGGATCAATTAAATCTTTAATTGGATCAATCAATTTTTTAATTGGCTTTGGTGTCAATTAAACAATTTTTGAATCAATTAATTTAGTTTTGGAATCCAAAAATCTTTTTTTTTTGTCTGCGTATTTATGCACTATAGACCACTGTGCCTTAAGTGACAAAGCATGCAGTGTGCTCAAGCTAATGCCTTCACACATAATGTTCCGCTGGTTATGCGCTGATTTACTTGAACGAATGTGCGCAACGTACTTCCCAATGCGGTAGGCAGTGGTGTATGTGGTTACGCATGCGCGCTCTCTTTGGTCTATGGCCCACAAAAGGAGTTGTGGACTATGACTTTTGATTGTTGCAATATAGTAGTAGAGCGAGCTTGTCTCCTGATCTTCTAGAGTTAGCCGAACCACGCTGTTTGAGTTACTCCATGCCAAGTGTGTGTGCCACTTTGTCTGTAAATGGTCTTACAAGGCGGTTGATTTTTTTGTTCGTTTTGGTTTCCATAACCACTTTGCCATAAATGGTAACAATCGAAAAATTTAACAAACCACCTTGGTGAAAAGGTGCACACACATGCACCATGTCTGGCCATCCTTATTGGTTATGGTTCGTCCATCAGCAGTTGGTTGCTCTTTATACAGCAGGATGGGTTAAGCGAGCAATAAACTGTTAAAACGTTTACAGATGACATTTCAATACATACAAATTGACAGGTCAACGCTTATAACAAGCTTTCCACAAAAAAAAAGTTGAGAAAAAAACACAATAACATCAACAGCTATAACAGGGATGACTATGGCATCAGTGACATCAAGGAATGTTGTGATGATGTGGAACAATGGGATGGAAGTTGAAAACAAGTAAAAATATGATTGTATTGGGTCAGGACGATATTCCTATATAACCTATCCTGAATATTGACAAGGGTAGTAACTGGGGCGTTTTCGCATGGACATGTTGGGGTTTTGTAAGCTTAATTTCAACAATTATAGATTGACATTATCCTTATGTTTAATAGTTGGAATTAGTGATAACAAAAGTCGAAGATCGACTTTTCAACTAAACGACTTTTTTCCAAAAAAAAAAAAAATCGAAAAATCGAGAACGACTTTGATATTTTTGCAAATCAACCCAAATCGAGTTTTTATATTTGCCGATAAATCGATTAATCGACTTTTAAGGAAAAAGTCGATAAGTCGAAATAGGTTTAAAAGGGAATATGAAAAAGAAGAATCTGTAAGATAACCGGCTCAAAAACTGGTAAATATAGAAAAGTCGACATTTCGACCAAGTTTTGAAAGAAAAGTGTCTTTTTCCAAATTTGGGGAAGTCGACTTAACGTCTAAAATTTGAGTTTTTTTCTTATGCTGATTACAATTTCTAGTTGGAACTAATAGTCGAATGACGATTTTTTTTAAATTTTGGAAAAGATCGAAAACTTAAAAAAGTCTACATTCGAAAAGTCGATTTTTTCAAAATAAATCGATTTTTTTAATTTGGAAGATATCAAAAAATGGACGTTTTGATCCTGCTTACAATTCCTAGTTGGAATCATTAGTCGAAAAGCGATTTTTCTAAATTTTGAAAAAAGATAAAAAAACGAAAAGTCTAATTTTCTAAAAATTCGAAAACTCAAATTTATCTGATTATAATTTTTAGTTAGAACCAATAGTCGAATGACAATTTTGTCGAAAGCTTGAAAATCGACCTCTTAAAAAGACGAAAGGTCGAAAAGTCGACTTTTCAAAATGTTAAATAAATCGAAAAATGGAAAAGTCAATCTTTACAAATTTTCAGGTTTTTTTATACCCTCCACCATAGGATGGGGGGTATATTAACTTTGTCATTCCGTTTGTAACACATCGAAATATTGCTCTAAGACCCCATAAAGTATATATATTCTGGGTCGTGGTGAAATTCTGAGTCGATCTGAGCATGTCCGTCCGTCCGTCTGTTGAAATCACGCTAACTTCCGAACGAAACAAGCTATCGACTTGAAACTTGGCACAAGTAGTTGTTATTGATGTAGGTCAGATGGTATTGCAAATGCGCCATATCGGTCCACTTTTACGTATAGCCCCCATATAAACGGACCCCCAAATTTGGCTTGCGGGGACTCGTAAGAGAAGCAAATTTCATCCGATCCGGCTGAAATTTGGTACATGGTGTTGGTATATGGTCTCTAACACTCATGCAAAAATTGGTCCATATCAGTCAATAATTATATATAGCCCCCATATAAACCGATCCCCCGATTTGGCTTGCGAAGCCTCAAAGAAAAGCAAATTTCATCCGATCCGGCTTAAATTTGGCACATGGTGTTGGTATATGGTCCCTAACATCCAAGCAAAAATTGGTCCACATCAGTCCATAATTATATATAGCCCCCATATAAACCGATCCCCAGATTTGGCTTGCGAAGCCTCAAAGAAAAGCAAATTTCATCCGATACGGCTGAAATTTGGTACATGGTATAAGTATATGGTCTCTAACAACCATGCAAAAATTGGTCCATATCGGTCCATAATTATATATAGCCCCCATATAAACCGATCCCCATATTTGAACTCCGGAGCCTCTTAGAGGAGCAAAATTCATCCGATCGGGTTGAAATTTGGTACGTGGTGTTAGTATATGGTCTTAACAACCATTCAAAAAGTTGTCCATATCAGTACATAATTATATATAGCCCCCATATAAACCGATCCCCAGATTTGAACTCCGGAGCCTCATCCGATCCGGTTCAAATTTGCAACGTGGTGTTAGTATATGGCCGCTAATAACCATGCCAAAATTGGTCCATATCGGTCTATAGTTATATATAGCCGATCCCAAATCACACAAAAATTGGTCCATGTCGGTTCATAATCATGGTTGCCATTCGAGCCAAAAAAAAATCTAGCAAAATTTTATTTCTATAGAAATTTTTGTCAAAATTTTATTCCTATAGAACATTTTGTCAAATTTTATTTCTATAGAAAATTTTGGCAAAATTTTATTTCTATAGAAAATGTTGTCAAAATTTTAAATGTTTTGAAAATTTTGTCAAAATGTTATTTCTATAGAAAATTTTGTTAAAATCGTATTTCAATAGAATTTTTTTTCCAAATTTTACTTCTATAGAATTTTATTTCTATAGAAAATTTTGTCAAACTTAATTATATACTTATTTACCCAAGTAATTCGATTGTGGATGACAGTCTTCAGTAGATGTTTCTACGCAATCCATGGTGGAGGGTACATAAGCTTCGGCCTGGCCGAACTTACGGCCGTATATACTATTTTTTAATTCGGAAGAGAAAAATTAACTTTTTTAGTTAGAGCCAATAGTCGAGTGGCGATTGATCCAATTAAAAAATTAACTGATACTAGTAAGTTTTGTGATCGATTTTTGTTTCAATTAAAAAATATGTTGTATCAATTAAATTTTTAATTGAATATTTTTTAAAACTCAATTAGGACTTTAATTGCACACATTTTCGTGAATTTTTTTTCTGTGTTGTTTTCAATTAGAGGTCTGCACAGTTCCATTTGTAAATGCAGAGTACACGTGTACTTGCTACATGAGTACATCTATTTGAAAGAGTCGCAAAACAATTGGTACACATTTTGATGAACACCAAAAGCCACGAGTAACTTCTTGTTGCTACTCTGATGTCTTCACTACCAACAAACACATATTCCTCTTTTTCTCTTATTGAAGTGTACTCAGAGTGATCACGTCGAGTATGTTGCGAGAACAAAACTTCATAGAGTAATCCATGTACCACATGCAGTTTCAGAAATACAAAAAAACAGTTACTCTCCATAATATATGTTTTGGTTTGTTATAAAGAGGGGCAAACGTTAAGGTAAGTGTGTGACATACATAAATATATGAAATATGTGATATACATACATATCTATGATTAATAATAATGGAAAGTTTTGCTTCGCACATACTGAGAAACACTTGTGGTACCACGTGAAGTGAAGAGAATCCATGTTGTACTTTTTCTCAAGTACTTACATTTTTATTGTTCCTTTTTTTCGGAACACATATTGTTTCGGATAAGTACTTGGTGGTATTTGAAATGTCTTCAATCACAGAAATGATAGTATCAATAAAAAAAATAATTGAGAGCAAATAAAAAAAATTAATTGATACTCTTAATTGTTGTGGTTGATTTTTGTTTCAATTAAAAAATTTGTACATTTGTAATTGAATATTTTTAAAACTCAAGACTTTAATTGGAAAAAATTTCATGAAATTTTTTTCTGTGTAATAGGTTCTGTTGGAAATTACAGATCACTATAAGCTTTAGGGAAATTCACCACCCATTGTGCATCAACTGCCCAAATGCAAACTGATGCCACATCTTTCAAAGATTTTGTATTAAAGATTTGTAGTTTATTCGCAAAAAAAAAAAAATAATACACAAATCGAAAATGAAAATTTCTGGGAATATTAACATGCTGGTAAAACTGCCATTTAACTAACCTGCAAGCTTACCTATCACTATCTCAAAGTAATGGTGGTAGTAACTAGACTTTGTTGGCTATAGCCAGTGCTAATGCTGATGATGACAATAACAAAGGCGATGATGGTCTAGCATTTGCTATATAACTAACAGCTTAGTTCTTGATCTTGTAAAAAATATCATTGGGCAAAAATCATATGGAAAAATTATACTACCCTCTTACTTTGGTCTTTGGTTTATGTTTGACTCTCATTTTGGTTTCTCACAAGATTTCTTGAAATTCCTATCAGGACTGTCAAATCAATCTACATATTCATACAACTGTGTGGTGTATATGCAACTCAAGACTGCCTTATGTTTTGTTTGGCCTTTTATATCTACGTCCGTCTGTTTGGTCTGCCAGCCTGTCTTGTTTGTTTGTAATTTTATGTGATGGTTTGTCTTGTCTTGTTTATGTATCTCTGGACAGTATCTTTCTTCAGTTTCGGTCATCGTTTTTAACAAAAAAACAGCTGAGTGTTGCGCCCTCTCTCTCTCTCTTGCTCTCTCGCTCTATGTTTCAATCTCTCTTGCTTATACATGTTTGTCGCCAAATTTTTATCTGATCCTAAGTGTGTGAGGTAAATTCATGAAATGTCCCATAACTGTGGATATTGACTGTACTGAGATCTCTCTCTCTCTCAACATGTAATTAATAGAAATTCATAATAATTACAGAGGAAAATGTCTACAAGATAACATTTTTTGGTTTAATGGCTAGAAGAAGGATGTTTTCCACTGTTCATTGTGTGTTGAAGGGCATATTGCATACCAAACAACGTTATTCTAGAATTTTTTTTACCGTCGTTTATCTCTTTGCAAGGCACCTATTTGTTCACCATCGAGGCCCACTGCATTGGCTATTGAAATTAAAATTGTCCTAGGAGATTTCTTTCCCAATTTGTAAATGAAAGTTAGTCTCATTTGCAGATGCATTCACCTAAACACTCAACATTCTTTACAAGCAACTATAAAGAAAGCAGATAACCAGATGTTGCAATTGCACCTTGTATGAATGGCATAATCTTTACGAATGATTCTACTGCCGTAACAACGCTCGATATACATTGAAAATGAAAGCTGAAGATCCAGGAACTAAGGAAGGAACTAATAACGCCATACTCCACTCGGTTAGATAGTTGGAGATAGCACTTTATTGGGTTTCCATAGAAAGAACTACAAAGTTAGTATTTATGGTATCACCAGAATCCGATCTGATTACGTCTGCGGTCGTTACTTTATAGGGATTGAAATTAATAACCAAAGGTCCTTGGTGGCCCTATATAAAAGTCCTGGACTAAGGATGTAAACATGGCCGAACCATTTGTGGCGAAAGGAATCCAAGAATTATGAGATTCTTCACCCAGAGAAGGAATATGATCACCTCAAACATTTTTCAAGAGCAAAATGTTATTTTTTGTCGACACAATTTTTTCTTCTCGGAAATTATGTAGCTGATTACGTCAAACATTTTATGTTAGGCGAGCAAACAAAAATGTTCCGTGTTTCTCATCCAAAAAGAAAATTTTGCTTTTTAAACATATTGGAGGTGATCATATTCCTTTTTTTCGTGTTGGAGTGACGTTTGATTGTCTGTTCCTACTTGACAAACTGGTGGAGCAACTTTTTAGCCAGAATGCGGAGCATCTTCAACACCAGTCCAAGATGATATCAGTGAGGGAAGATTTCATGTTTCACATTTCGTGTTTCGACTTTTCCAAAATTTGTAAAAATTATAATTTTCCACTTTTCCAATTTTTAAAAATTTTGAAAGTATATTTTTCGAGCTATTTTTTTCGACTTTTTATAAATTTTAAATTTTATAAATTTGAAATGGACAATTTTTTTGAATTTTCGGCTTCTTCAAAATTTGTAAAAGTCAATATTTCGAGTTTTTAATTTTTTAAAAAAATTTAAACATCTCTTTACCATAATTTTTAATTAATATAAAGTTCATAATCTTCGGTTTAAAACAACTTTTCATTAAATTTAAAAATGCCGCTCGGGATAAGTACCAAAATTCGTAAGGGAAGATCAAAAGATCAAATTATCAGGGCGATATTTAAAAAAAAAAAAAGTAAACTTTTCGAAAAGCCGATATTCGACTTTTGTATCCCTAAAGTGTACATCATACATCCTTATATTACAATGTAGTAGTTCGTTATTCATCATATGCAAATTTTGACAAATATTGCAATAATACTCCCATTAATTCAAATATCATAATTTTATAATATTCGAGATCGCAAATCGAAAGAATTCATTTTACTTATACTCGTAACAAGATTAAAATCGATATTCTCCCGAATTTTTTCTCACTAAAGAGAGCTATTTTGTCAAATTGGAAGTTTACTTGTTTTGGGAGTTAGGTTATGACAAAGCCAACCGCTCACCAGAGATGGTCTGTATCAAACTTTTTTAGGTTTGCGACTGTCGCAAAGTTGTAAACGTCGTAAATGTCACATACGCGTCGTAAATGTAGAAAAAGTAACTAAAGTCGCAAACTCAAAAAACTTTAGTCGCGTCAGCTAGGCAGCGAATTCGATGATATCCAAGACGATGGTATGTGCGAAGAAGTTTCAATTCTTAGGAATGTTCACAATTTTCGGTTTTAGTCCCCACATTTTCCCTATTGCCTTTTGCTCGAGTACAGGGTAACCGTGGATTTTTTCGTCCTTTCTTAGCTTTAAGTTCAGTCTCCTGTCCAATATAACCCCAACGTATTTTGCACACTCACCAACGGGAATTTCGATACCACCTAAGAAAATAGGCTTGACCATGGGAATACTTTCACAAATTTCTGCAGAAACTCACAGCGAATGCTGTCAAACTAAATTAAAAACTGTTCAGGATTTCTTCTATTCAAAATTTGGTTTTCCACAGTAGGTTTACGACACACGTATTATACCGTCGCAAAAGTCACAGTTTGTGACAGGCCAACCCTGGCGATGATCAGAGATGGTCTGTATCAAACTTTTTTAGGTTTGCGACTGTCGCAAAGTTGTAAACGTCACATACGCGTCGTAAATGTAGAAAAAGTAACAAAAGTCGCAAACTGAAAATACTTTAGTCGCGTCAGCTAGGCAGCGAATTCGATGATATCCAAGACGATGTTATGTGCGAAGAAGTTTCAATTCTTAGGAAAGTTCACAATTTTCGGTTTTAGTCCCCACATTTTCCCTATTGCCTTTTGCACGAGTACAGAGTAACCGTGGATTTTCTCGTCCTTTTTAGCTTTAAGTTCAGTCTCCTGTCCAATATAACCCCAAGGTATTTTGCACACTCACCAACGGGAATTTCGATACCACCTAAGAAAATAGGCTTGACCATGGGAAAACTTTTACAAATTTCTGCAGAAACTCACAGCGAATGCTGTCAAACTAAATTAAAAAATGTTCAGGACTCCTTCTATTAAAAATTTGATTTTCTACAGTAGGTTTACGACTTTTGCGACATACGTATTATACCGTCACAAATGTATGTCGCAAAAGTCACAGTTTGTGACAGGCCAACCCTGCCGCTCACGCATTTAATCCTTTCTTATTTACGGATTTTAAAGTTGAATTTCTCATTCAATCAAATGATCGCAATACACTTCTAACAATTTCAAATATTCTGTTATAGACTTTTGTGGATTATATCTTCTTTTGTTGTTTTTGTTGCTGCTGCTGCTATTTCTTAAGATAGTTGTGGCATGTTCAAGAGAATCAAGTTTTGCTGTAACCAGGTTGTTATCGGAGTTATGTTTTCAAAACCATTAACATGCCATTAAATTGTAAATACACGCATGCAATACAATCAACCAAACCATCGTCTATGACAGTGCTCACATACATACCATAAGTCAGACAGACAGACAGACATACACACAATCCAATATTGTTATTATTATAAAATGCAATCTAAATTGTCATATGTGTAGGCTGTTGTTATAAATGACTTAATAATCTAAAATCAAATTGACCATTTTGCACTTGCTAACTGCCACTACCGTCACTCGCATTTACATTTCCATTCGCACTACTCCACCACCATATTTGAATTTGCACACATGTATATATAATATACGAAGCGACCATGACACAATGGCTTGGAAATTGGAAAATATGTTTATTTCCCAACGAAATTTTCTTCAAGGATAAAATATTAAAGATATCAAGGACAATCATAATATGATTGGCGTAAAGAACTCGTGAGGGGGAGATGTAACGAAGTACTAGACGATGTAAACCAAGAGAAGGAATTCCAAAAATGTTTCAAGGTCATACAAAACTTTTTCACATAAAAATTTATTTCTATGGAAAATTTTGTAAATTTTTTTCTATAGAAAATTTTTAAAAATTTTATTCCTATGGAAATTTTTTTAAAAATTTTATTTCTATAGAAAATTTTTTTAAAATTTTATTTCGATAGAAAATTTAGTCAAAATTTTATTTCTATAGAAAATTTCGTCAAAATTTTATTTCTATAGAAAATTTAGTCAAAATTTTATTTTTATAGGAAATTTTGTCAAAATTTTATCTCTAAAAATTTTTTCAAAATTTTATTTGTATAGAAAATGTTGTTAAAATTTTATTTCTATAGAATATTTTGTC
Source organism: Haematobia irritans (assembly GCF_050003625.1). Classification (NCBI taxonomy): domain Eukaryota; kingdom Metazoa; phylum Arthropoda; class Insecta; order Diptera; family Muscidae; genus Haematobia; species Haematobia irritans. The sequence goes on from NC_134398.1 coordinate 199,821,014, forward strand.
AAAATTTTATTTCTATAGAAAATTTTGTCAAAATTTTACTTCTATAGACAAGTTTGTCAGAATTTTATTTCCATAGAAAATTTGTGAAATTTTTATTTCTATAGAAAATTTTGTCAAAATTTTATTTCTATAGAAAATTTTATGAACATTTTATTTCTATAGAATTTTTTTCAAAATTTTATTTTTATATAGAAAATTTTGACAAAATTTGATTTCTATAGAAATTTTCGTCAAAATTTTATTTCTAAAGAAAATTTTGTCAAAATTTTATTTTTATAGGAAATTTTGTCAAAATTTTATTTCTATAGAAAATTGTGTCAAAATTTTATTTCCATAAAAAATTTTAACAAAATTTTATTTATATAGAAAATTTTGTCAAAATTTTATTTTTATAGGAAATTTTGTCAAAAATTTATTTCTGTAGAGAATTTTGTCAAAATTTTATTTCTATAGAAAATTTTGTCAAAATTTTATTTTTTAAGAAAATGTTTACAAAATTTTATTTCTAAAGAAAATTTTGTCAAGATTTTATTTCTATAGAAAATTTTGTCAACATTTTATTTCTATAAAAAATGTTGTAAATTTTTACAACATTTTATTTCTAAAGAACATTTTGTCAAAATTTTAATTCTATAGAAAACGTTGTCAAAATTTTATTTCTATAGAAAAATTTGTCAAAATTTTATTTTATAAAAAATTTTGTCAAAATTTTATTTCTATAAAAAATTTTGACAAAATTTGATTTCTATAGAAAATTTTGTCAAAATTTTATTTTTATAGAAAATGTTGTCAACATTTTATTTCCATAAAAAATTTTGTCAACATTTTATTTCCATAAAAAATTTTAACAAAATTTTATTTCTATAGAAAATTTTGTCAAAATTTTATTTCTAAAGAAAATTTAGTCAAAACTTTATTTTTATAGGAAAATTTGTCAAAATTTAATTTCTATAGAAAATTTTGTCTAAATGTTATTTCTATAGAAAATGTTGTCAAAATTTTATTTCTATAGAAAATTTTGTCAAAATTTTATTTCTATAGAAAATTGTGTCAACATTTTATTTCCATAAAAAATTTTGTCAAATTTTTAATTCTATAGAAAATGTTGTCAAAATTTTATTTTTATAGAAAATGTTGTCAAAATTTTATTTCTATAGAAAATTTTGTCAACATTTTATTTCCATAAAAAATTTTAACAAAATTTTATTTCTATAGAAAATTTTTACAAAATTTTATTTCTAAAGAAAATTTTACCAAAATTTTATTTCTGTAGGAAATTTTGTCAAAATTTATTACTATAGAACATTTTGTCAAAATTTTATTTGTAAAAAAAAAAATTTGTCAAAATTTTATTTCTATAGAAAATTTTGTCAAAATTTTAGTTCTATAGAAAATTTTATCAAAATTTTATTTCTATAGAAAGTTTTGTCAAAATTTTATTTCGATAGAAAATTTTGTCAAAATTTTATTTCTATAGAAAATTTTGTCAAAATTTTATTTCTATAGAAAATTTTGTCAAAATTTTATTTCTATAGAATATTTTCTCAAAATTTTATTTATATGGAAAATTTTGCCAAATTTCTTTAAAAAAAAAAGTTTAGTAAACATCTCTAGCCCATAGTGCATGATTGGTGTAAGTTTCAACACTAAACGAATCTGGAAACGAAATTGGCAAACAGGAAAATTGCACATTGATTTGCAGCCATATTACGTTAACAAAAATCACAATTATCATTTGTGGTTGTTCGAAAACAAGTGGCAGAGTGAGACAAAAAACAAAAATATACTTTTACAAGAAGGAATAGAACAAATATGGGAAGAAAGAAAAAAAAACTAAAACATGTTTAAAATCCATTTGCATATTAGCACATGCAATAATACCTGGTAGTATTTGTCTTTATCATTTTAGAGTATAGGTCTCATTCGCCCCTGCGAAGAAGTTTTTCCACTAGCTATGTGTTGTATTTCTAACAACCAAAGCAACCAAAACAAAAACTATATGAAGATATTAATCCATGGGAATCTTGAAATGAACTAGAAAAGTTTGCAATCTGGCCTAAACAAATTCATAGTCACAAAATTGCAAAGTCTTCTTGTTGAATATTAGAAAATTTTGACAATTTTAAGTTAAATTGCAATTGTTATTCTTTACTAGCCTAAGATTAATTGGCATAACCAAACAGACATGATTGAAGACATCATGACATTGTTAAGTTGCTTTGTTCATTTTCTGAACATCTAATTCGTGATTAAGAGCAGGATATACGAGCTTTTGTATAGATTTCAAATTTAAATTTGATTAGCAAATGAAACATGATTTGCAAATGTCGTTTTGAAAGTTTACAAAACGCGTGTGGTCTTCGAACCAGAAAATGAATTCTATTTAACTCAACATAAAAAAATAAATTTGGAAAAAAAACGTTGACATAGAAATTTACATTTTTATAGGAAAATTTTATTTCTATATGAAATATTGTAAAATTTTAATTTCTACAGGGAATTAAAACAACAAATAAAACTTTAATTTTTGAAATGTTATTAGAAATTATTGGATTTTTTTTATAGAAATTCCAGTTTTATTTGTAGAAAAAATTATTTTAAACATTATTTCTATGGGAAGTTTTTTTTTAACATTTTAATTTCTACATAAAATGTACAAAAAAAAAAAAATAAATATCTGAAAATTTGATTTCTATAAGAAATTTTCGCAACATTTAATTTTATGGGATTTTTTTTGAGAATCTCATTTCTGTAGAAAATTTCTAGAAATTTGCATTTTTATAAGAAAATTTCATTTGTGTAGGGAAATTTTTTTAAACATCATCTCTATAATATAATTTCTACATGAAATTTACAAAAAAAAAATAAATAAAAAAATAAGTAAATAAAAAATTAAATATGTGAAAATTTTATTTCTATAGGAAATTTTCGGAACATTAAATTTTATGGGTTTTTTTTTGAGAATCTCATTTCTGTAGAAAATTTCTAGAAATTTACATTTTTATAAGAAAATTTCATTTCTGTAGGGAAATTTTTTTAAACATCATCTCTATAATATAATTTCTACATGAAATTTACAAAAAAAAAATAACAAATTAAATGTCCGAAAATTTTTTTTCTATAGGAAATTTTTTCGGAAAATTTAAATTTTATGGAATTTTTTTAAAATCTCATTTCTGTAGAAAATTTCTAGAAATTTGCATTTTTATAAGTAAACTTCATTTCTGTAGGGAAATTTTTTTGAACATCATCTGTATAATATAATTTCTACATGAGATTTACAAAAAAAAAAAAAAATAAATAAATAAAAAAATAAGTAAACAAAATATTAAATATCTGAAAATTTTATTTCTATAGGAAATTTTTCGGAAAATTTAATGTTATGGGATTTTTTTTTTGAGAATCTCATTTCTGTAGAAAATTGCTAGAAATTTACATTTTTATAAGAAAATTTCATTTCTGTAGGGAAATTTTTTTAAACATCATCTCTATAATATAATTTCTACATGTAATTTACAAAAAAAAAAATAAATAAAAAATTAAATGTCTGAAATTTTTATTTCTATAGGAAATTTTTCGGAAAATTTAATTTTATGGGATTTTGTTTTAAATCTCATTTCTGTAGAAAATTACTAGAAATTTACATTTTTGTAAGTAAATTTCATATCTGTAGGGAAATTGTTTTAAACATCATCTCTATAATATAATTTCTACATGAAATTTACAAAAAAAAAAAAAAATAAATAAATAAAGTAAGCAAATAAAAAATTAAATATCTGAAAATTTTATTTCTATAAGAAATTTTTTCGGAAAATTTAATTTTATGGGATTTTTTTTTAAATCTCATTTCTGTAGAAAATTTCTAGAAATTTACATTTTTATAAGAAAATTTAATTTCTGTGTTATAGGAATTCTAGTTTTACAGGAAATGTTAGAAAATTTGATGTCTGTAGAGTATTTTTTTCAAACATTATTTCTATGGGAAGTTTTTTAAAATTTTAATTTTTACAGGAAATTAAAAGAAAAAAAATCTGAATAGTTTATTTCTATAGAAAATTTCATTTCTGTAGGGAAATTTATTTAAACATCATTTCTATGGGAAATAATGCAAAATATTAATATCCAAAAAAAAAATAGTAAACTTTTGGAAAATTGAATTTATACTAGAAATGGTTGGATTATTTTATTATAGGAAATTTTCGGAAAATTTTTATGGGAAAATGTTTGAAATTTTTTATAGGAAATTTTTAGAAAATTTAATTTTTGTAAAGAATTCTATGGAATATTTTAAATTTATTTTTTTTTTTCAGAAAAATTTGTTTTTATAGGAAATTTTAGGAAAATTTTTGGAAAATTTCTTTTCAATAGGAATACTTTTTAAACATAATTTCAATAGGAAGTATTGTAAAATTTCTACATTTAAAACCCAATAGTATGAAATTTTTGGAAATTTTTATTTGTATTCATGAAAATTTGTTTTTATCGGTATCCATGGAAATTTTTATTGGAAATTTCATTTCCGCAGGGGAATTTTTTTAGACATCATTTTTCTGGGATAATTTTATTTTTTTTTACAAGAAATTAAAAAAATAGGGATTTTTGTTGTCAAATTTTGTTTGTATAGGAAATTTTTGGAAAATTAAATTTCAATTGGAAATTGTTGGAATATTTTATTTCTATATTGTATTTTTGGAAAATTTTGTTTTAAGAAATTTTCACTTTTTTAGGTTCAATTTTTTGAACATCATTTCTACAGGATGCATTGTTTTAATTTCGACAAGAAATTTTTAATTTCTACAAGAAATTTAAAAAAAAAAAAACAACAGCTGCAATTTTGTCAAAATTATTGGAAAATTTAATTTCTATAAGAAATTCTCGAAAAATGCATATTCTGTAGAGAAAAATTTTAAACATATTTTTACAGAGAAAATGTTGTAAAGGAAATTTAAAAAGAAAAAAATGAAATTTTTTAAAAATTTGATTTGTATAGGAAAATTTCGGAGTATAAAATTTCTTTTGGATATTGTTGAAAAATTTTAGTTCTATTGCAAATTTTTGGAAAATTACAGTTTCACTTCAATAGGAAACATTTTAAGAAACATTATTTTATGGGATATATTGCGTAATTTTATTTTCTACAAGAGATTCTACAAGATATTAAAAAAAACAACAACTGCAATTTTGCCAAAATTATTGGAAAATTAATTTCTATTAAAAATTCTCGAAAAGTGTATATTCAGTAGAGAAAAACTTTAAACATATTTTTATAGAGAAAGTATTGTAAAGGAAATTAAAAAAAATTAAATTTTTTAAAAATTTGATTTGTATAAACAATTTCGGAGAATTCATTTTCTTTTGGATATTGTTGAAAAATTTTAGTTCTATAGCAAATTTTTGGAAAATTACAGTTTTTTGGAACATTTCACTTCAATAGGAAAAATTGTAATAAACATCATTTTATGGGATATATTGCGTAATTTTATTTTCTACAAGAGATTCTACAAGAAATTAAAAAAAAAACAACAACTGCAATTTTGTGAAAATGATTGGAAAATTTAATTTCTATAAAAAATTCTCGAAAAGTGTATATTCTGTAGAGAAAAATTTTAAACATATTTTTATAGAGAAAGTATTGTAAAGGAAATTAAAAAAAAAAATTAAATTTTTTAAAAATTTGATTTGTATAGGAAAATTTCAGAGAATTCAATTTCCTTTGGATATTGTTGAAAAATTTTAGTTCTAACATATAGCAAATTTTTGGAAAATTACAGTTTTTTTTGGAACATTTTATAAAAAAAATAAATTTTTGAATTTTTTATTTTTGTAGAAAATTTTCGGAACATTTTGTAAGTATCATTTCAATGGGCTGCATTTTAAAATTTAATCAATATTAAAATAACCATTTGAAATTCTAAATTTCCCTAAAATATTTCCTGTAGTCCCTATTGAATGGTATGGGATTCTTGCTATTACCCATAGATCAGTTAAATATTCTTGGGTTTTTTTATCATCCAACTAATTTGCTCCCACCATAGTTAGCTCTAAAAATAACTTGAATTTTTTTCCATTAGCGACATGGTTTTGTTCTTCATTCTCACTGCCAATTTCAAGCGAAATGTAAACGAGTTCAAAATTTAAGTTTTTCGTTTTTGTTTTTTTTTTTTCATTTGTTTTTGGCTAAGGCCAACATTGTCATATGAACTATCGGGCAATCAGCTAAGCAAGTAACAGCAACATTGGTGCAACAACTTTACAAACTGCTATGTGTATGTACGACGACGAGTAAAAGGTTTAACATTTCGAAAAACAACATTGCAACAACTACGAGAAAACAGCCAGCAACATGAAAAAGTTGCACAAAAAAAAATCGTTTGGTTTTAAATCAGTTTTGAACTATCGAAATTCTAGGAAATCTCTTAAGTCAAACTAAACTCTTTTTGATGTCTTAATTAAATTGAATGCAGAATCAACATCAACACCATTACCTTTAGCACAAACAGGCATCCCCCCCACCCACACTCACCTTCTACGGCCACCACCGTATTATAGAGCCGGACTTTGGGGATCTCAGTGAAGGTAACAACAGCAATAAGTTATTGAAGATTTAAAGGCTGCTACCAGTAACGAACGAATCAAATCGAATGACCAAAAAACAAAAAGAATAAAACATCAATATTGTCTGTAGTATGCAATGCAAGTACAAAATAGTAAGGGGGCAACGAGGTGAAATACTATCATCAGAGGTGGTTAAAAGTGGGATTGTAAAACCTCAAGGAGTCCTTTTTTGTGCAAAATTTTAAAAAAACTTCAATGTTTTAAAAAAACTTCAAAATTTTAAAAAACTTCAATGTTGCCAAACTTTTTTTAAATCACTTCGAATTTCGAATAAAATTCGAAATTGAGTCAATGAAACAAATTCGTAAATATAGTTATTATTAGTACGAATTTTCTGCTAAACAATGAAACAAAAACAAGTTCGTACTATTAATGAACATTTTCATTGTATTAATGAATTTTTTCATTATATCAATAAAACATATCGTTGGCTCGATATTAACGATTTTTTGTGTATATGCTACTTTTACTTTTATAGAGCCTAGATTTTAAACTAGATAGTTCCCTAAAAATGCAAGTTTTTTATACACAGAAAAAATTTACATAAAATTTAGAAAAAAAATAAATAAAAAATTAAATGTCTGAAAATTGTATTTCTATAGGAAATTTTTGGAAAATTTAATTTTATGGATTTTTTTTTTTGAAAATCTTATTTCTATAGAAAATTTTTATAAGAAAATTTCATATCTGTAGGGATTTTTTTAAAACAGCATTTCTATAGTATTGAACAATTTTAATTAAAAAAAAAAAAACAACAAAATATGAAATTTTATTAGAAATTTTTGGAAAATTTTATTATTATAGGAATTCCAGTTTTATAGGAAATTGTTAGAAAATTTAATGTTGTAGGGAATTTTTTTCAAACATTATTTCTATGGGAAGTTTTTTAAAATTTTAATTTTTGTAGGAAATTAAAAAAAAAAATAGAATTAAGTTTCTGAATACATTGTTTCTATAGGAAATTTTCGAAAAAAATTAATTTTTATGGGAAATTGTTTGAAAATTGTATAGAAAAAACAAGTAAGTAAAGTAGAAAGTCGGGCGGGGCCGACTATATCATACCCTAAACCACCATTACAGAATTAGTAATCATAAGCATTTGTGGGGTAACATATAGGTCTGGGAGATAAACCGAACCAATTTGCATAATATTTTGCGGGTTTGATTAATACCACAAAATGTTACTTTGTGCAAGATTTGAGTAAGATCAGTTAAGAAATGAGGCCTGTATGGTCGGTCAAACATAAGGTTATTAGGGCCGAATTTTTCAAAATCGGGTGATACATATATGGGAGCTTTATCTACATCTGAACCGATTTCGATGAAATTTTGCACATATAGTTAGTACTATAGAGGACTGGATCTAGCCAACTTTTAGTAAGATCGGTTAATAAATAAGGGTTCTATGGCCAAATTTGGGAAAATCGGGCTATACATATATATGGGAGCTATATCTAAATCTGAACCGATTTCGATGATTTTTTGCACATATAGTTAGTGCTATAGAAGACTACATTTAGCCAAATTTGGGTAAGATCGGTTGATAAATAAGGGTTTTATGGCCAAATTTAGAAAAATCGGGCGGTACATATATATGGGAGCTATAGATAAATCTGAACCCATTTCGATGATTTTTTGCACATATAGTTAGTGCTATAGAAGATTATATTTAGCCAACTTTGAGTAAGATCGGTTGATACATAAAGGTTTTGTGGCCAAATTTGGGAAAATCGGGCGATACATATATATGAGAGCTATATCTAAATCTGAACCGATTTGGATGAAATTTTGCAAACTTGAAGGGCGATGGAAAAGATTACCTTTTGCTAAATTTGGTGACGATCCGCTTGAAAAAAAGCGCAACGTGACCCCATTTGTCGAAATCGGGCGATACATATATATGGGAGCTATATCTAAATTTGACCCATTTCTTCCAAATTCAATAGCGTCCTTGTGCCCAAAAACCTCCCTGTACCAAATTTCATCAAAATCGGTTAATAATTGCGACCGGAATCCTGTGAACAACAAATATATGGACAGACCGACGGACGGACACCAAGCGCTAGATCGACTCAGGAGGTGATTCTGAGTCGATCGGTATATATTTTATGGGGTCTAAAATCAATGGGGTCTGGTAGGCACATTTTTTGGCCGATCAAACTTATTATACCCTGACCACTATGTGGTTTAGGATATAAAAAACAAACAAAATATGAGATTTTATTAGATTTTTTTGGAAAAATTTATTATTATAGGAATTCCAGTTGTTAGAAAATTTAATGTTTGTAGGGATTTTTTTTGAAATATTATTTCTATGGGAAGTTTTTTAAAATTTTAATTTTACAGCGAATTAAAAAAAAAATAAAAATTAAGTTTCTGAATACTTTGTTTGTATAGGAAATTTTCGAAAAAAATTTAATTTTTATGGGAAATTGTTTGAAAATTGTATTGAAACTTATTTAAACATCATGTCTATGGGAAGTATTGCAAAATTTTAATATTCACAAGGAATTTTTAAAAACCAAAATAGTACATTTCTGGACAATTGACTTTATACTATAAATGGTTGGATTATTTGATTATAGGAAATTTTCGAAAAATTTTTATAGGAAATTGTTAGAATATATTTGTAGGAATTTTTTTGAAAATTTAATTTCTCTAAAGAAGAATTCTATGGAATATTTTAAAATTTAATTTTTACATAAAATTTTGTTTCTATAGGAAATTTAAGGAACATTTTTGGAAAATTTTTTTTCAAAAGGAATACATTTTAAATATAAGGAATACTTTTTAAACGTATTGTAAAATTTCTACAGGAAATTTAAAAACCAAAAATATGAACATTTTGGAAATTTTTATTTGTATTCATAGAAATTTTTTTATTTGTATTCATGGAAAGTTTTATTGAAAACAAGCAAGGAAAGTCTAAAGTCGGGCGTTGCCGACTATATTATACCCTGCACCACTTTGTAGATCTAAATTTTCGATACCATATCACTTCCGTCAAATGTGTTGGGGGCTATATATAAAGGTTTGTCTCAAATACATACATTTAAATATCACTCGATCTGGACAGAATTTGATAGACTTCTACAAAATCTATAGACTCAAATTTTAAGTCGGCTAATCAACTAGGGGGGAACACAATGTTAGTAAAAAAATATGGGAAACGTTTAAATCTGAAGCAATTTTAAGGAAACTTCGAAAAAGTTTATTTATGATTTATCGCTCGATATATATGTATTAGAAGTTTAGGAAAATTAGAGTCATTTTTACAACTTTTCGACTAAGCAGTGGCGATTTTACAAGGAAACTGTTGGTTTTTGACCATTTTTGTCGAAATCAGAAAAACATATATATGGGAGCTATACCTAAATCTGAACCGATTTCAACCAAATTTGGCACGCATAGCAACAATGCTAATTCCAAATTGGGGTAAAACTCTGGCTTCTGGGACCGTATTAGTCCATATCGGGCGAAAGATATATATAGGAGCTATATCTAAATCTGAACCGATTTCAATAAAATTTGGCACACTTGACTGTAGTATTAATTGTTCTTCTTGTGCAAAATTTTAAGCAAATTAGGATAAAACTCTGGCTTCTGGGGCCATATAAGTCCATATCGGGCGAAATATGTATATATGGGAGCTATATCTAAATCTGAACCGATTTCTTCCAAAATCAATAGGGTTCTATTCTGAGCCAAAACACATACTTGTGCCAAATTTGAAGTCGATTGGACTAAAACTGCGACCTAGACTTTGATTACAAAAATGTGTTCACGGACAGACGGACATCGCTATATCGACTCAAGAACCCACACTGAGCATTTTTGCCAAAGACACCATGTGTCTATCTCGTCTCCTTCTGGGTGTTGCAAACATATGCACTAACTTATAATACCCTGTTCCACAGTGTGGAGCAGGGTATAAATATTGTATACATACCTATGCATAAATAAAATTTTCTACACATGAGATTATATGAATATTTTTTTTTAAAGTTGAACCCCCCCGAATTAAAATCCTGGCTACGGCCTTGATGGGAGCTATATCTAAATCTGAACCGATTTCAACCAAATTTGGCACGCATAGCAACGATGCTAATTCTACTCCCTGTGCAAAATTTCAACTAAATGGGAGCACAAAATTGGCCTCTGTGGTCATATGAGTGTAAATCGGGCGAAAGCTATATATGGGAGCTATATCTAAATTTGAACCGATTTCAACCAAATTTTGCACGCATATCTACAATGCTAATTCTACTCCCTGTGCAAAATTTCAACAAATCAGAGTTAAAAATTGGCCTCTGTGGCATATGAGTGTAAATCGGGCGAAAGCTATATATGGGAGATATATATAAATCTGAACCGATTTCAACCAAATTTGGCACGCATAGCTACAATGCTAATTCTACTCCCTGTGCAAAATTTCAACTAAATCGCACCAAAAAACTGGCTTCTGTGGTCATATGAGTGTAAATCGGCCGAAAGCTATATATTGGAGCTATATCTAAATCTGAACCGATTTCAACCAAATTTTGCACGCATAGCTACAATACTAATTCTACTCCCTGTGCAAAATTTCAACTAAATCGGAGCAAAAAATTAGCCTCTATGGTCATATGAGTGTAAATCGGGCGAAAGCTATATATGGGAGCTATATCTAAATCTGAACCGATTTCAACCAAATTTGGCACGCATAGCTAAACTGCGACCTAGACTTTGATTACAAAAATGTGTTCACGGACAAACGAACATCGCTATATCGACTCAAGAGCTCACCCTGAGCATTTTTGCCAAAGACACCATGTGTCTATCTCGTCTCCTTCTGGGTGTTGCAAACATATGCACTAACTTATAATACCCTGTTCCACAGTGTGGAGCAGGGTATAAAAAGGCCGGTTAAAAACGTGTATAATTCAGTTCAGTTCTATAGAAATAAAATTTGGACAAAATTTTCTATAGAAATAAAATTTTGACGAAATTTTCTATAGAAATAATATTTTGACAAAATTTTCTATAGAATTAAAATTTTGACAAAAATTTCTATAGAAATAAAATTTTGAAAAAATTTTCTATAGAAATAAAATTTTGACGAAATTTTCTATAGAAATAATATTTTGACAAAATTTTCTTTAGAAATAAAATTTTGACAAAATGTTCTATAGAAATAAAATTTTGACAGAAATAAAATGTTAACCAAATTTTCTATAGAAATAAAATCTTGACAAAATTTTCTATAGTAATAAACTTTTGACAAAATTTTCTATAGAAATTAAATTTTGGTAGATTATTTTTGGCGATATGGACCAATTTTTGTGTGACTGGGGATCGGCTATATATAACTATAGGCCGATATGGACCAATCTTGGTATGGTTGTTAGCGGACATATACTAGCGCAATGTAACAAATTTCAACCGAATCGCATGAAATTTGCTCCTCCAAGGGGTTCCGGAGGTCAAATCTGGGGATCGATTTTTATGGGGGTTATATATAATTATTGACCGATATGGACCAATTTTTTCTTGGTTGTTAGAGACCCTATACTAACACCATGTACCAAATTTCAACCGGATCGGATGAATTTTGCTCCGCGAAAAGGCGTCAGAGGTCAAATCTGGGGATCGGTTTATATGGGGGCTATACGTAAAAGTGGTCCAATATGGGCCATTTGCAATACAATCCGACCTACATCAATAACAACTACTTATGCCAAGTTTCAAGTCGATAACTTGTTTCGTTCGGAAGTTAGAGTGATTTCAACAGAAGGACGGATGGACGGACTTGCTTAGATCGACTCAGAATTTCACCACGACCCAGAATATATATACTTTATGGGGTCTTAGAGCAATATTTCGATGTGTTACAAACGGAATGACAAAGTTAATATACCCCCATCATATGGTGGAGGGTATTAAAAATATTCAATTAAAAATTTAATTGATTCAACAATTTTTTTAATTGAAACGAATATCAATCACAAACAGGTTAGGTTAGGTTAGGTGGCAGCCCGATGTATCAGGCTCACTTAGACTATTCAGTCCATTGTGATACCAAATTGGTGAACATCTCTCTTATCACTGAGTGCTGCCCGATTCCATGTTAAGGTCAATGACAAGGGACCTCCTTTTTATAGCCGAGTCCGAACGGCGTTCCACGATGGAGTGAAACCACTTAGAGAAGCTTTGAAACCCTCAGAAATGTCACCAGCATTACTGAGGTGAGATAATCCACCGCTGAAAAACTTTTTTGTTGTTCGGTCGAAGCAGGAATTGAACCCACTACCTTGTGTATGCAAGGCGGGCATGCTAACCATTGCACCACGGTGGCTCCCAATCATCACAAAAATTAATAGTATCAATTAATTTTTTTAATTGACTTTCAATTCATTTTTTTAGTTGATATTATCATTTCGGTGATTGAAGACATTTCAATCAAAAAATTAATTTCGTGATTAGATCAGAAAAAAATGTTTGTGTGTAGAAGCATCATCTTTGGCTCGGAATAAATACCAAAATCCTTAAGGGAAGGTCAAAATCTTTCAAGTAAACTTTTTTTTGAATGTGCTATGTAAATCTAAAATTTTTGGAAATATTCCCCAGGATAATAAAAATTTCTAAAGCTATTCAAAAATGGAAATTTATGAAAATTAATTTTTGGCAAATCCAGGGCCCTGTCATTATCCCCGCTGTCTAGTATTGACTCTTCTGGAGGCCAATCGTCTGTTAGTTGTGTGTGAACCATGTTGTTACTTTCAAAGCCTGTTGCTAGTATTCTGATGCTGTTGCAGTTGTGTTGTTAATGCATTGTCGTCGTCGTCATCGTCATCGATGATGATGATGACAACAACTACTACACAGAAGTTACAAACTATGAGACATAGGAGTTCAATATGTTGCTTTTGTTCTTATTGGTGAATCTGCTATTTACTGGTGTGTATTGGTTTTTTTTTGCTTTTTACTCTCTGTAAGCAATTGATGGAACTGATGAGACGGGCCTATTGCCTTATGTTGGCTTTAGTGTTGCATATTATTGTTGTAATAGTAGTAGTATTTGTTGTTGTTGTTGCTGTTTGTGATTGTTGGTCGGCCGGTCGTCTTGCATTGGTCTACTGCATGTTTGCTACATGGCCATATGTAAACTTTTCTATACTATTGTTGCTTAACTGATAAGCAAACTCAGGCTTTGTGTGATTCTTTTTGCAGTTGTTTGTTTTTGTTGTATTTTGAAAAAGTAACAGCTCCACCACCATCAGCAATAGCCCCCCAAAAACTCTAAATACAAAAATGTTAAAACAGAGATTTTAAAAATTGACAAAAGTTCGAAAACGAAAGAAAACAAAAAAAAACTTCGTTAAATGGAAATTCGTGTGTATGAAAAATCGAAAGATATCATTGAAATGAGAAAAACAAAAACCTATAAAAGCAAGCAATAGGTGGATGGTATTCATAGTTCCACACTTTTCAGTTTGAAGATTATCTTCAAAATGGGAGAATGAACTATTCCAAACTAATTCAAACCAGCAACTAAGCTGGCAATAAAGGTTTCGAAAGAGTTCATGATTAATCAAATTTAAAACCCATCAGGTTTATTCCCTTGGTTATAGTAAAGAAATGCTATAGAAATTAAAATTTTCTTTAGAACAAATTTTAATTTACGAAATATTCTTATGCAAAGAAAATATTCTGAAAATATCCTAAAGTTATACGAAATTCTTAAATTCCTAGAGAAATGATATTTTCCGATTTTTTTTTTAAAAATTATGAATTTTCAGAAAATTTAATTTCTATTGGAATTTGAACATTTTTTTCCAAAAATTTCATATTTATAGGAAATTTTCCGAAAATTTAATTTTTATAGGAAATTACCAGAAAATGTCCTATAAAAGCGCAATTTTCGGAAAATTTACAAAATTATTTTTTTTTTTTTTATTTTTTAATTTTTTCAAAAATTTTCTATAGAATTTAAAATTTCCGAAATTATCCTATAGATTTTAAATTTTCTGAAAATTCCGTATAGATGAAATTTACGGAAAATTTCCCAAAAAACCTAAATTTTTGGAAATTTTTTTATGGAATTTTGAAAAATCTCCAAGAGAAATGGAATATTTCAAAAACTTCCCGTAGAAAAAAAATTGTTAATAAATGTCCTATAGAAATGAAATTCAGAAAATTTCTTATAAAAATGAAATCTTTATAAAAACTTTCTATAGAAATGAAATTTCCTATAGAAATGAAATTTTCATAAAATTTCGTATAAACATAAATGAAAAATTTCGACAATTCGACTAATGAAATGAAAATTTCCGAAAATTTTCTATAGAAATGAAATTTCCGAAAATTTTCTATAGAAATGAAAATTTCCTACAGATGTGAAAAATATCCTATTGAAATTACATTTTTCAAAAATCTCGTATAGAAATGAAATTTCGTATAAAAATGAAATCTTTATAAAAAATTTCTATAGAAATGAAATTTCCTACAGAAATGAAATTTTCATAAAATTTCGTATATAAATGAAAATTTTCGACAATTCGACTAATGAAATGAAAATTTCCGAAAAATTTCTATAGAAATGAAATTTCCAAAAAATGTCTATAGAAATGAAAATTTCCTACAGATGTGAAAAATATCATATTGAAATAACATTTTTCAAAAATCTCGTATAGAAATGAAAATTTCCTATTGAAATTAAATTTTCAGAAAAATTCTTTTACAAATGAAAGTTTTGGGTAATTTCCTATAGAAGTGAAATTTTCAGAAAATTTATGAATGCAATTTTCCTATAGAAATGAAAATTTTTGAAAATTTTCAATAGAAATGAATTTTCGGAAAATTTCTTATATAGATGAAATATTCGAAAAACTTCCTATAAAAATGAAACATTTAGAAAACTTCGTATAAAAAATTAATTTTCGAAAATTTCCTATAGAAATGAAATTTTTGAAAAATTTTCTATAGAAATGAATTTTTTGGAAAAAGTCCTATAGAAAGGATTTATGTTGGAAATTTCCTATACACCGAAAAAAAGTGAACTGTTTTATAGGAAGAATGAACTACCACGCACGAAAATTTAACTAAATTTTACTCAACATTTTGAGATTTCCACAAAGCGTTGTTAAAACCAGGAAATTTTAATGCCCTGTTGTACTTTTTAACTGCAGTTCACGAAATTACATCATCTCATAGAAGAAAAAATTAACTTAAAGTAAAGAAAATCATTGGCGCCAAATCATTACCATTTTAACTATACAGTAGGTCATTCTTACTATTTTTGGGAATCGTACGAAAATTTTCATTTGTTTTAGTTCATTTTAAACTTATGTGTAGGGTCATTGAACTTTATACTCACGTTTAGTTAATAAAAATTTTGAGACATACTTAAAAAAAGTTAGATTTCATTAAGCTGTGGAAAATTTCGATAAAAATAATAAAATTTAACTACAAGCAAATAAATTTTTTCCAATAAAAATAAGTTAAATTTAGTGTTAGTTTAACTACGGAAATATTTTTCTGCGTAGAAATCAAATTTTTGTGGCATTTTCCATAAAATAAAATTTTACTATACAAATGAAATGAAATTTTCCTAAAATTTCACACAGAATTTATATTTTTTCGTTTCTATGGAAAAATTACAGAAAATTTTTAAAATTTCCTATAAATGCAATACAATTTTAGGAAAATTAAAAAAAATAATAATAATTTTGTAACAAGTTTCCTATAGAAATTAAAATTTCCGAAATTTATCTATAGAATTTTCTGAAAATTAAATTATCGGAAAATTTGTTATGGATATTAAATTTTTTACAAATAGGACAATGGAATTTTCCTAAAACTTCCCATAGGAATGAAAAAAATTTAATTAAATTACATTTGGTATTGAAATTTTTTGAGAAATTCCCTATAGTAATGAAAGTTTTGGAAAATTTCCTATAAAAATGAAATTTTTGGAAATTTTCCTATAAAATTGAAATTTCCAGAAAATGTCCCATAGGTCAGGCTCACTTAGACTATTCAGTCCATTGTGATACCACATTGGTGAACTTCTCTCCTATCACTGAGTGCTGCCCGATTCCATGTTAAGCTCAATGACAAGGGACCTCCTTTTTATAGCCGAGTCCGAACGGCGTTCCACCTTGCAGTGAAACCACTTAGAGAAGCTTAGAAACCCTCAGAAATGTCACCAGCATTACTGAGGTGGGATAAACCATCGCTGGAAAACTTTTTTGGTGTTGGTCGAAGCAGGAATCGAACCCACGACCTTGTTTATGCAAGGCGGGCATGCTAACCATTGCACCACGGTGGCTTTGTCATAGAAATGACATTGTTGGGAAAAACAATTATAGAATCCTATTTTTCGAAATTTTTTTATCGAAATGAAACTTTCTGCAAAATTTTCTATGGAACTGAAATGTTGGATGTTATACTGTTGAAATGTTATATAAAGGGTGATTCTTTTGAGGTTAGGATTTTCATGCATTAGTATTTGACAGATCACGTGGGATTTCAGACATGGTGTCAAAGAGAAAGATGCTCAGTATGCTTTGACATTTCATCATGAATAGACTTACGATCTGCCACAACGTCGAATTTTCAGTGAATGGGCCCTAGAAAAGTTGGCAGAAAATCCGCTTTTTTATCGACAAATTTTGTTCAGCGATGAGGCTCATTTCTGGTTGAATGGCTACGTAAATAAGCAAAATTGCCGCATTTGGAGTGAAGAGCAACCAGAAGCCGTTCAAGAACTGCCCATGCATCCCGAAAAATGCACTGTTTGGTGTGGTTTGTACGCTGGTGGAATCATTGGACCGTATTTTTTCAAAGATGCTGTTGGACGCAACGTTACGGTGAATGGCGATCGCTATCGTTCGATGCTAACAAACTTTTTGTTGCCAAAAATGGAAGAACTGAACTTGGTTGACATGTGGTTTCAACAAGATGGCGCTACATGCCACACAGCTCGCGATTCTATGGCCATTTTGAGGGAAAACTTCGGAGAACAATTCATCTCAAGAAATGGACCGGTAAGTTGGCCACCAAGATCATGCGATTTGACGCCTTTAGACTATTTTTTGTGGGGCTACGTCAAGTCTAAAGTCTACAGAAATAAGCCAGCAACTATTCCAGCTTTGGAAGACAACATTTCCGAAGAAATTCGGGCTATTCCGGCCGAAATGCTCGAAAAAGTTGCCCAAAATTGGACTTTCCGAATGGACCACCTAAGACGCAGCCGCGGTCAACATTTAAATGAAATTATCTTCAAAAAGTAAATGTCATGGACCAATCTAACGTTTCAAATAAAGAACCGATGAGATTTTGCAAATTTTATGCGTTTTTTTAAAAAAAAAAGTTATCAAGCTCTTAACAAATCACCCTTTATATAAATGAAATTTCCGAAATTTTTCTATAGAAATGGAATTTTCAGAAATTTCTTATAGAATTTAGATTTTTTACAAAATTTTGTTGGAAATTCAGAATTTTCCTTTTAGATGAACAAATTAAAAAAAAAAATCCTATAGAATGCAATTTTCGGAAATTTTCACAAATTTTAATTTTATCAAACGTTTCCTATAGAAATGGTATTTTCAGAAAATTTTTTGTAAAAATGAATGAAGTGAAACTTTCCGAAAATTTTATATAGAAATGAAGTGTTGAAAAGTGAAGTGATATTTTCTGACAATTTCCTATAGAATTGTATCTTTTGGGAAATTTTCTATAAAACGAAATCAAAAACCTTTGTTGTTAGCACCTAACCTTTTTTACATTCATTATTTATTATGATTGTAAATCTTGTGATAAATAAATAAAAATTAAATTTGTTGGAAAATTGGAAAATGGAATTGCTATAGAACTATTAGAAAACTTAATTTCTATCGGAATTTTTCTGTTAAGGTGGGTATTAAGTTCGAGTTTAGCCGCTAAAATCGCTACAGTGAAAACTAAATCAGTAAAAAAAGACATACAATTATACATATTTGTTGCAAATTTTATTATAACTTGATGGGGAATTGCACAAAGCAAATTTTCACAAAGTTTGTATTTCTTAAAGTGGAAAAATTACAATTTTAGCGGCTAAACTCGAACCTTTAGATGCAAATATTCCAAAAATTTTTAAATTTCCTATAGAATGTAATTTTCGGAAAATTTACGAAATTATCATGTAGAAGTCAAATTTTCTGAAAATTATAGAAAATTTCCCAAAGAAATTAAATTTTTGAAAAATCTATAAAAATGGAACTTTTTAAAAATATTTTTTGAAAAATTCCTATAGATTGAAATTATTGGGAAATTTCTTACAAAAGTTAAATTTGTGGAAAAGTTCCAATAAAAATGAAATTAAATTTGCTATGGATATTACATTTTTGGAAAATCTATAAAAATGGAATTTTCTAAAAATATTTTTGGAAAATTTCCTATAGAAATGAAATTGTTGGGAAATTTCTTACAGAAATGAAATTTGTGGAAAATTTCCAATAAAAATGAAATTAAATTTGCTATTACATTTTTGGAAAATCTATAAAAATTGAATTTTCTAAAAATATTTTTGGAAAATTTCCTATAGAAATGAAATTTTTGGGAAATTTCTTACAGAAATGAAATTTGTGGAATATTTCCAATAAAAATGAAATTTTTAGAAAAATTCCCATACAAAAGAAATTTTCGTAAAAATTTGCTATAAAAACGAAATTTTTCCTGTATTTCCTGTAGAAATTACATTTTTCGAAATTTTTCTATAGAAATGAAAATTTTCAAAAATTTCTTATATAAATGAAGTATTCGAAAAATTTCCTATAAAAATGAAATATTTGGAAAACTTCGTATAGAAAATTAATTTTCGAAAATTTCTTATAGAAAGGAAATTTTTGTTACATTTACTATAGACATGAAATTTTTGGCATAGAAATGAATTTGTTGGGAAATTTTTTACAGAAATGAAATTTGTGGAAAATTTCCAATAAAAATGAAATTTTTATAAAAATTCCTATACAAATGAAATTTTCGGAAAATTTGCTATAGAAACGAAATTGTTCCTGTATTTCCTGTAGAAATTAAACTTTTCGAAATTTTCCTATAGAAATGAAAATTTCTTATATAAATGAAGTATTCGAAAAATCCCTATAGAAAGGAATTTTGTTGGAAATTTCCTATAGAAATCAAATTTTTGTGGCATTTCCCATAGAAATAAAATTTTCCTATACAAATGAAGTTTTCTGAAAATTTCCTATAGAAATGAAATTTTCCTAAAATTCCATATAGAATTTATAATTTTTCGTTTCTATGGAAAACTACAGAAAATTTTTAAAATTTCCTATAGAAATGCTATTTTAGAAAAATTAAAAAAAATTTAATTTTATAACAAGTTTCCTATATGAATTAAAATTTCCGAAATTCATCTATAGAAAATTTCCAATAAAAATGAAATTTTTAGAAAAATTCCTATACAAATGAAATTTTCGGAAAATTTGCTATAAAAACGAAATTTTTCCTGTATTTCCTGTAGAAATTAGATTTTTCGA
Source organism: Haematobia irritans (assembly GCF_050003625.1). NCBI lineage: Eukaryota > Metazoa > Arthropoda > Insecta > Diptera > Muscidae > Haematobia > Haematobia irritans. The sequence continues at coordinate 199,841,149 of NC_134398.1, forward strand.
AATTTTCCTATAGAAATGAAATTTTCCGAAAATTTCCTATAGAAATTACATTTTCAAAAAAATTCCTATAAAAATGAATTTTTCTGAAATTTTCTATAGAAATGAAATTTCAGAAAATTTTCTATAGAATTGAAAATTTCGGAAAAATTCGTATAGAACTGAATTTTTTTGAAATTTCCTATTGAAATGAAATATTTAAATTTTCAAAATTTTTTTCTGAAATATTCTGTGAAAATTTTAAATATATTTTTTTGGCTTACCAATGGATAAGTTATGGTTATATTGAAAACATACCTGTAAAGAAATAAAAAGAAATACACATTAGTTTTGATTTAGATTTAAAAAATCTCATTAATAAACATTTTTCTACCATCAACTGAGGCCTCCTCCTCTTCCATGAAACAAAACATAAAATTCTCTTGGCAAGTGTTTTATGATTCATGAAATCGGTGGTGTTTGTAATTATGAGCTGTGAACAACATCACTTTTTGGCCTCAAAACAACAAATTAACAAAGCAAAAAAAAGAAATGTGATGTCCAGCAAACCTTAAAATATGGCCTTTAGACAGGAATTTGTTTGTGTAACTTGAATAACCATTTTGCAGTGAAAAATGAACAAAAAATATATATGGCAAATAGGTTGGGTCGCTTTCAGTCCTTTTGAAATTGCTAACAAGACGCACGTTCCAATGGACCAGAGATGGCAGACAACATGACAGCCAGCATCAACAGCTTGTTGAAAACACTAATAAAACATGTGGAGAACAAGGAAAGACCGATGCCCGGCCAGTCGGCATTTAGCCACTTGCCCAAGTCATCACAAAAAACTATAGGTCCCAAAAAAGGAAACGGACAGACAGCCATTTATATTGAATAGCATACAAAAGTAGTTTTTTTTCCATCCATTCGAAAAAGGTTTCTCCGGGTTCTTGGTCGGGTGTGTGTTTTATGTGTGTACCATAGTTGTCGGCTTAGTAAAACACATCATTACGAACCAATTAGGGGGAATATGAAAACAATAACAACACCAATAAAAACACTGAATGTTTAAACTTTAATACTTTTCGCTTTTTGTTTGGTATACTTCGATTATTGGGCATAAAAGTTTTAGAGCGGTAGAAGGATCAAGCGATTTCTTGGTGGCACAATAAATATGACAAACAAAGGAGTACCACCACGAAAGCAAACGAAAAAAGGGTGCTTGATTGTGCGAAATTTAGTATGGTGGATACGAGGGTAACTTATATATTTTGGGAAAGTTAATGAAAATATTCCAAATTCCTTATAAAAATGAAATTTTCAACAAAAAAATATTTTCAAAATTTTGAAAATATTTTTTACACATAACTTTTTTTTTTAAATTTCTTTAAAAATCAAATTTAAAAAATTTTCCAATGATTTCGTTTAATAATTATTTTTTTTTCGAAAAAAATTGTTTTAAAAAATTGTGACCGCAAATGAAATTCTAATCTAATATTTTTAGAAAATTTTCAAAATGAAAAATTTTGAAGAGTAATAAAAATTTACGCATTTTTCTAAAAAATTTCTTATAAAAATGAAAAATTTAATTAAATCCTATAGACAAGAAAATTTGCAAATATTTTTTTTGTAAATTTCTTTTAAGAATCACATTTAAAAAAAATGTTAGAGAATTTTGGGTAAAAAACTTATTTTTTGATTTTTTAATGTTTAAATGTTCCAAACAATAAAATTCTCATAAATTTTTCTTTTTGAAAAATTTCGAAAACTTCTTAGTAATGAATATTTCCGCAATTCCGTTGAGACCTGAAATTTCCTAAAATATTGTATAGTAGACACGAGGTTAATTTAAACATTTGGGAAAGTTAATCAAAAAATCCTTATAGAAAATTTTGGGAAATTTTATACAGAAATGAAAATTGTGGAAAATTTCCTACATTTCCTATAGAAATGACATTTTTGGATAATTTCCTATAGAAATGATTTTCTATAGAATTAAAAATTTTAAACAAACTTGGACACTCTTAAAAGCGGACACCTCGCAAATGTGGACCAAATTTAGTCGACATAATTTTTACATATATTTTTTTTTTGTAAATTGCTTCATAAAAAAATTTTAGAAAATATAAAAAAATAAATGTCTAAAAACAATTTTTTTCCTTGAAACGGAATTTTCTTGAAATTTCCTATAGAAAAGAAAATTGTGAAAATTTTCATATAAAAATGAAAGTTTTGAAAAATTTCTTATAGAAATAAAACTTTTGTAAATATTTCTATGGAAATGAAATATTTTGTAAAAATGAAATTTTTTGAAAATTTCCTATAAACATTTTCTATAATGAAATTATATTTTTGGAAATTTCCTATGCAAATGAAATTCTTGGGAAATTTTCTATAAAAATGTTTGGAAATGAAATATTTTGTAAAAATTAAATTTTTGGAAAATTTCCTATAAACATTTTTTATAATGAAATTATAATTTTTTTTGGAAATTTTTGGGAAATTTTCTATAAAAATGTTTGGAAATATTTGGAAAATTTCCTATAAAAATGAAAGCTTTCGACAATTCCGAAATTTCCTACCGAAATGAAATTTTCTGCAAATTTTCCATAAAAAATGAAATTATCTGAAAATTTCCTATAGAAACGAAATATTCCGAAAATTCTATGATACTCGTATATATTATACTCGTGTATATGCTCGTATATATAATATTAATAATATTATAATTTCTATAAATAAATTTTGTTTTGGAACTATCTTTAAAAATCAAAAAATTAAAAAATTCTATAAAAAGTAGAAAATTTCGATAATCTTGTATAAAAATTTTAATTTCTATAGGAAATTTTGTCAAAATTTATTTCTATTGGAAATTTTGTCAAAATTTTCATTTTTATAGGAAATTTTGTCAAAATTTTCATTTCTATAGGACATTTTTGTCAAAATTTCATTTCTATAGGAAATTACGTCAAAATGCCATTTGTATAGAAAATTCTGTCAAAATTTCATTTCTATAGGAAATTCTGTCAAAATTTAATTTCCATACAAAAATTTCTAAAAATGTAATTTTTACAGGAAATTCTCTAAAAATTTCAATTTTATGGGAAATTTAGTCAAAATTTTATTTCTATAGGAAATTTAATCAAAATTGCATGTCTAAAGGAAATTTTATATATGCTCGTATATATAATATTAATAATATTATAATTTCTATAAATAAATTTTGTTTTGGAACTATCTTTAAAAATCAAAAAATTAAAGAAATCTATAAAAAGTAGAAAATTTCGATAATCTTGTATAAACATTATGAGAAGAATTGCACAGGCTTAAGAAATTTTCTAATTGTTTATTTATTTCATTTTATTTAGAATTTTTAGAAAAATTTTATTATTTAAGAGAAATTTTTAATTTTTACCTTTTTAATCATTTTAAATTTTATATATTTTGAATTTTACGAAAATTTCATTTCTCAACAGAAATGCGGAAAATTTCATAACTAGGAACTTTTCGAAAGATTTCAAAACAAATTTTTTCAAAAAGTTCAAAACAAAAATTTTCAAAATGTTCCTAGTTATGAAATTTTACGCAAATTCTGTTTAGAAATAACATTTTTGTAACATTAAAAATAAATATTTTAGATGAAAAAAGGTATTCAATGCTAGTTCAATGCTATTTTGGAACTAATGATTAAAAAAAATTAAAATTAATTGCCCAAAAATTTTTTTCAAAAATTCTAAATAAAATGAAATAACAAAATAAAAAATTAGAAAATTTCTAAAGCGTGTGCAATTTTCCATAAAATTTTCATAAAAGTGGTATTGCCTAAATATTTCCTCCAGGAAAAAATTATCTTACTTGAAATGAATTTCATGGATTCTTGCAATGTCACCCACCACCATAAGTATTTTAAATTGAATACAAAAAGCAAATACTTCTCACTTTATTGCTTGTCTTGCACGGAATGGAGGTTACGCCTTAAATGGTAATTATTAAGTTGGCGCTTAAATATGTCCAAAGGCATAGGTTTGTGTGCTAGCGATGCGTGTACCACATTTGTCGTGTCTGATCATAAGCACCGTCACTTTGAATGGTAAAAAAGATGTGAACAAGAACACCACACCAATACGGCTGATGAAAGCAATCCTAAGAAGGTGCTCTTTTTTATTGAAACACTGAAGAAAAAATTACTAAAAAATGCAGAACGGAGCATTGATGTAGACTTAATAAGGGCAGTCGTTGATTCCCTTACTTCATTTTTCGCCATTCGTTTCGCTTATTCCACACAAATGGGCTTCTGATGGTGGTAAGTTGTAGTCGACGATGATTATATGTGAACATCCTACGTGGTAGATTTCAGGAATTTGGAAGTAGTTGAAATGCTAACAGATCGTCATCATTATTGTTACCCAGTGGTGTTAGTAAGGTAATTTCATTTCTATAGGAAATTTTGCCATATTTAATTTATATAGGAAATTTTGTCAAAATTTTCATTTCTATAGGAAATTTTGTCAACATTTTAATTTCTATAGGACATTTTGTCAAAATTTCATTTCTATAGGAAATTATGTTAAAATGCCATTTGTAAAAAAGAATCTGTCAAAATTTAATTTTTATAGGAAATTCTGTCAAAATTTCTTTTCCATACAAAATTTTCTAAAATGTCATTCCTACAGGAAATTTTCTAAAAATTTAATTTTTATGGGAAATTTAATCAAAATTTTATTTCTATAGGAAATTTAGTCAAAATTGCATTTCTAAAGGAAATTTTGTCAAAATTTCGTTTCCATAGGAAATTTTATCAAAACTTCATTTCTATAGGAAATTTTGTAAAAATTTCATTTCTATAGGAAATTTTGTCAAAATTTCATTTCTATAGAAAATTTTGTCAAAATTTCATTTCTATAGAGATTTTGTCCAAATTTAATTTCTATAGGAAATTTTGTCAAAATTTCATTTTTGCAAGAATTTTTCTAAAAATGTCATTTCTATAGGAAATTTTGTCAAAATTTCATTTTTGCAAGAATTTTTCTAAAAATGTCATTTCTATAGGAAATTTTGTCAAAATTTCATTTCAATAGAAAATTTTGTCAAAATTTCATTTCTATAAGAAATTTTGTGAAAATTTCGTTTCTATAGGAAATTTTGTAAAAATTTCATTTCTATAGGAAATTTTGTCAAAATTTCATTTCTGTAGAAAATGTTGAAACAAAAATAATTTACATAGAAAATTTTCTCCAAATTTAATTTCTATAAGAAATTTTGTAAAAATGTCATTTTTTAAGAAATTTTCTAAAAATTAAATTTCTATAGGAAATTTTGTCAAAATTTCATTTCTAGAGGAAATTTTGTCAAAATTTCATTTCTATAGAAAATTTCAGAAAAATATTAATTTCTATAGAAAATTTTGTCCAAATTTAATTTCTATAGGAAATTTTGTAAAAATTCCATTTTTGTAAGAAATTTTCTAAAAATTAAATTTCTATAGGTAATTTTGTAAAAATTTCATTTCTATACGAAATTTTGTAAAAATTTCATTTCTATAGGAAATTTTATCAAAATTTCGTTTCTATAGGTAATTTTGTCAAAATTTCATTTCTATAGGAAATTTTGTCAAAATTTCATTTCTGTAGAAAATTTCGAAACAAAAATAATTTATATAGAAAATTTTGTCCAAATTTTGCAAAATTTCATTTCTATAGGAAATTTTGTCAAAATTTCATTTTTATAGGAAATTTTGTCAAAATTTCGTTTCTATAGGACATTTTGTCAAAATTTCATTTCTATAGAAAATTTTGTCAAAATTTCATTTCGATAGGAAATTTTGTCAAAATGCTATTTGTATAAAAAATTCTGTCAAAATTTAATTTCTATAGGAAATTCTGTCAAAATTTCATTTCCATACTAAATTTTCTAAAAATGTCATTTATACAGGAAATTTTCTAAAAAAATCATTTTTATGGGAAATCTAGTCAAAATTTCATTTCTATAGGAAATTTAGTCAAAAATGCATTTCTGAAGGAAAATTTGTCAAAATTTTCATTTCTATAGGGAATTTTGTCAAAATTTCATTTCTATAGGGAATTTTGTCAAAATTTATTTGTTTTAGGAAATTTTGTCAAAAAATTCATTTCTATAGGAAATTTTGTCAAAATTTCATTTCTGTAGAAAATTTCGAAACAAATGATATTAAAATAATTTATATAGAAAATTTTGTCCAAGTTTTGCAAAATTTCATTTCTATAGGAAATTTTGTCAAAATGCTATTTGTATAAAAAATTCTGTCAAAATTTCTTTTCTAAAGGAAATTCTGTCAAAATTTCATTTCCATACAAAATTTTCTAAAAATGTCATTTCTACAGGAAATTTTCTAAACATGTCATTTCTACAGGAAATTTTCTAAAAATTGAATTTCTATAGGAAATTTAGTCAAAATTTTATTTCTAAAGGATATTTTGTCAAAAATTTCATTTCCATAGGAAATTTTGTCCAAATTTCATTTCTATAGGAAATTTTGTAAAAATTTCATTTCTATAGGAAATTTTGTCAAAAATTTCATTTCTATAGAAATTTTCGAAAAGAAATTAATTTCTATAGAAAATTTAATTTCTATAGGAAATTTTATAAAAATTTCATTTTTGTAAGAAATTTTCTAAAGATGTAATTTCTATAAGAAATTTTCTCAAAATTTCATTTCTACAGGAAATTTTGTCAAAATTTCATTTCTATAGAAAATTTCGAAACAAAAATAAATTCTATAGAAAATTTTGTCAAAATTTTCCAAAATTTCATTTTTGTAGGAAATTTTCTCAAAATTTCATTTCTATAGGAAATTTTGTCAAAATTTCATTTCTACAGAAAATTTCGAGAAAAAAATAATTTCTATAGAAAATTTTATCCAAATTTAATTTCTATAGGAAATTTTGTAAAAATGTCATTTTTGTAAGACTATTTTTTAAAAACTTAATTTCTATAAGAAATTTTCTCAAAATTTCATTTCTATAGGAAATTTTGTCAAATTTCATTTCTATATAAAAATTTTGTCAAAATTTCATTTCTATATAAAAATTTTGTCAAAATTTCATTTCTATAGGAAATTTTGTCGAAATTTCACTTCTATAGGAAATTTTGTCAAAATTTCATTTGTATAAAAATTTTTGTCAAAATTTCATTTGTATAAAAATTTTTGTCAAAATTTCATTTCTATATAAAAATTTTGTCAAAATTTCATTTCTATAGGAAATTTTGTCAAAATTTCAATTCTATAGGAAATTTTGTCAAAATTTCAATTCTATAGGAATTTTTTGTCAAAATTAAATTTCTATAGGAAATTTTGTCAAAATTTCATTTCTATAGTAAATTTTGTAAAAATTTCATTTCTATAGGAAATTTTCTAAAAATTTCATTTCTATATAGAAATTTTGTCAAAATTTCACTTCTGGAAGGCCTTCTTTACGGTCTGAAAATAGAAGGCCTGAGTTCATACCCTTTCCTAAATTTAAGCCCACTTTTCATTCTCTCCCCTGGATGGTGATAACGTGAAAATAAGTTGCAACGAAGTATTACTTGGTCCCCATCAATTTAGAGCAAGGAAGCTGACGTGGCTTGACATGGATTGGAGCAACATGTTAGCCCATGTTCTTTTGTTGCAACAACTAAACGTTAAGTGATTTTTATGCAAAAATTGTGAGGTTGTGTCGTTGATGTTTTAATGAAGTGATGCAATGGGGTTCTGGCGTCCAAATCAGCCATCCATCGTACAAGGCTCGTTGAGAGCTTGATGAGTTTGGTTGTCCGTCTGTATCATTCACTCGCCGTCTTCGTTTTTTTTGTGTCTCTTTGATGATTGCCTGAAAATATTCTGGGGCCTTTGGCGTTGATTATACTGGCGCGTTGCTAATGATTCGCTTGCCCGATTGCCAGTGATGCTTCATTGATTTTCTTCTGAATCTGAGATGTTATTGCCTTGACTTGGGCAAAGATGGGAGTATCAACCAACAAAGTCATGGCATTGATGTAACATTAACTAAATAACTAAATCATTACTCGTGCATCAATTAGTTGCTGGGCAATGTGCAACAACCACAGGCAACATTGTTGTTTGACTTTATAATTTATTGAGTATTGACATTGATGGTCCATGATGGTCAATCATGTTATGTTGCTTAGGGAAAATGAGACTTTGTATGAGGAGGTTGAATGATTATGGTAATTTAACATTTGCCTTGTTATTAAATTATTTTGCCTCAACATGTCTTGCAATAAACCAATTTAGGTGATAACGGTTTTGACAAGATTATTTACGAACTTTTTGGAGAGCAGCAAAAGAATGAAATGTTTATAAGCAGCTATATAATTAATTTTGTAATTTTTTTTTTCCAAGAAAATCTTATACAAATATAAATTTCATTAGAAATCATATTTGACGAAATTACAAAAATGGAATATAAAGGAATCTGTTATAACCTAATTTTTTTTTGCAAATTTATAAAAAAAAAAGTTTATTGTCAATGAAGTTTTAAGAAGATGAAATCTATTAAAGTACTCGTCGTTTATTTTTTATTTTATTTGCGATTTTTATTTACTTTCAAATACTTGGCCACTACTTGAATTTTTTGTCAAAGCTACACTGAAAAAACAGTGAACCCACCAGGAAGAAAACTTTGGGTTAATTTTGGAAAATTTTAATATTTTTGGAACATTTTAACTAATTCCATGAACTAAAATAAAGTTAAATTGGCTTTAGTGCAATAGAGAGTTCACTTTTTTTGAGTGTAAGAAACAAGCGAAGAATTAAGCAGCGTGTCTTTTTCTCACTTGGGCCTCATATCGTATAAGTAATATTAATTAATTAATATATATTATACGTCTAGGGTGTCAACTCTAGTTTTTTCCCCTTCTGGTTATGATTTTAATTTTAATCAACTTTTAAAAAGTATCTGAGGATATTCTAAACACAGAAAAAATTCAGAATATTGTTTAGATTGGCCTATACATCGTTTTAACTATATTGTAAGTATAGTAAAAAGAATGCATCTAGTGGGACAAGATCTAATTTCTTCAACGTATACGCAATTCGTATGAAATTATATTAATCATACATCTATGAGGGCGCGACTTAATTTTCGGTCCTAAAACTAAAATTTGTGTTTTTACCTGAACTCTTTTGTTAATACTTATCAAATTATGGTGTTATATTAAGCATTATTTAATGAGATTATTGGCTACTATTCAATTGACATTATGCTCCTTTGGCCCAATTATCGTATATGTAATATTAATTAAATTTAAATCAATTATACGTCTAATCGGACAAAATCTAATTTCTATAGCGTATGCCTAATATGAACTAAATTACATCAATTATACACTTAGAGTCCACGACTTAATTTTCGGTTCTAGGTTCGGTCAGGTTAGTTGGCAGCCCGATGTATCAGGCTCACTTAGACTATTCACTCCATTGTGATACCACATTGGTGAACTTCTCTCTTATTACTGAGTGCTGCCCGATTCTATGTTAAGCTCAATGACAAGGGACCTCCTTTTTATAGCCGAGTCCGAACGGCGTTCCACATTGCAGTGAAACTACACACAAAAAAATTTTTTCTGATTCAATCACGAAATTAATTGATCCAATTAATTTTTAATTGAATTGTCTTCAATCACAGAAATGATAGTATCAATTAAAAAATTAATTGAAGGTCAATTAAAAAGTTAATTGATCCAATTAAAAAATTAATTGATACTATTATTTTTGTGATTGATTTTTGTTTCAATTAAAAAATTTGTTGAACCAATTAAAATTTTAATTGAATATTTTTTAAAACTCAATTAAAATTTTAATTGGAAAAATTTTCGTGAAATTTTTTGTGTGCACTTAGGGAAGCTTTGTAACCCTCAGAAATGTCACCAGCATTACTGAGGTAGGATAATCCACCACTGAAAAACTTTTGGTGGTGGTGCACGACCTTATGTATGCAAGGTGGGCATGCTAACCATTGCACCACGATGGCTCCCTAATTTCCGGTTCTAACTTTCAAATGTATGTTTTGGTTTACTGGAAAACTAATAGTTAAACAACACTACTGAAAATCTTTTCAGCATGCTCGCATGGTCCATTTATCGTATTAAGAATAATGCTTATTTTCGAATGAAAAAATTGTACACGACCAACTTATCGTATAAGTAATATTAATTAAATAATATCAATTATACATACAGGGTGTCAAAATATTATTTTTTATTCAGGGTTTGTTAAATTGCCAAAAAAAAATATGAACTGTCATTTGTGATGGAGTGAAGTAAAAAGATGGGTAGTATAAAAGGGGCTTCTAGAGGTTATGGGTTTGTTACCATAGTTTGGTCTACACAATTCCCTTGAGAAAAAAAATCACTTAACCTATAAGGCGTAAAAGCAATAATAATTAAATAATATCAATTATACATCTAGGGGGTCAAAACTTAATTTGATATAGTAGATTTCAAAAATGTCGTATAAGTAATATTAAAAATATGTTTATTTTTTTTTGTGGTTAGAAAATTTTGCCTAATCGCTGGTGAAAAAGTTTATGATGGAACATTTTCATAAAGTTTAAATAAAGTATGTGTTAACATTTTACTCGACGTATAAGCAATAATAATTAAATTATATCAATTATACATCTAGGGGGTCAAAACTTAATTTGCTATTCTAGATTTCAAAAATGTCGTATAAGTAATATTAATTAAATAATATTAATTATACATACAAGGTGTCAAAATATGTTTAATTGTTTTTTTTTGTGGTTAGGAAATTATTAATAATCCCTGGTGAAAAAGTTTATCAATGAACATTTTCATAAAGTTGAAATAAAGTGAATAAGCAATAATAATTAAATTATATCAATTATACATCTAGGGGGTCAAAACTTAATTTGATATTGTAGATTCCAAAAATGTCGTATAAGTAATATTAATTAAATAATATTAATTATACATACAGGGTGTCAAAATATGTTTAATTGTTTTTTTTGTGGTTAGGAAATTATTTTTAATCCCTGGTGAAAAAGTTTATGATGGAACATTTTCATAAAGTATGTGTTAATATTTTATTCGGCGTATAAGCAATAATAATTAAATTATATCAATTATACATCTAGGAGGTCAAAACTTAATGTGATATTGTAGATTTCAAAAATGTCGTATAAGTAATATTAATTAAATAATATTAATTATACATACAGGGTGTCAAAATATGTTTAATTGTTTTTTTTTGTGGCTAGGAAATTATTTTTAATCCCTGGTGAAAAAGTTTATGATGGAACATTTTCATAACGTTGAAATAAAGTGAATAAGCAATAATAATTAAATTATATCAATTATACATCTAGGGGGTCAAAACTTAATTTGATACTGTAGATTTCAAAAATGTCGTATAAGTAATATTAATTAAATAATATTAATTATATATAGAGGGTGTCAAAATATATTTATATGTTATTTGTGGTCGGAAAAATTATTCCTAATCACTGGTGAAAAAGTTTATAATTGAACATTTTCATAAAATTGAAATAAAGTATGTGTTAACATTTTAGTCGGCGTATAAGCAATAATAATTAAATTATATCAATTATACAGCTAGGGGGTCAAAACTTAATTTGATATTGTAGATTTCAAAAATGTCGTATAAGTAATATTAATTAAATAATATTAATTATACACACAGGGTGTCAAAATATGTTTATTTGTTCTTTGTGGTTAGAAAATTTTGCCTAATCGCTGGTGAAAAAGTTTATAATTGAACATTTTAGCAAAGACGAAATAAATTATGTGTTAACGTTGTGTATCTAAGCATATTAGAATTATGACTCATAAAATTCATAGCATTTACAATTCCTTCTTCCATATAATATTTTACCACCTTTCAGTCACCACAAAAAGTATAGTTTAGATATTTTCTAATAAAATGTGATAAATTGGCTTTGTAACACCATCATAAAAAGTCAACGTTTTTTTTTTGTGGTATCAATCGTGACCTCAACATTTTCGTTGTGGGCAACACCCAGAGAGACCGTGTGGAAATCTTATGACTTCAATTCAATACGTAACGTCTCCGTGGTAAGTCAAAGATAATCCATAACCTTAACCAAATCCTGAATCTTCGTGGACTAACACTCACATTGTTAGCTCTTTTAAGGTGTGAGTTATAAACACTTGCAACATACTTATGAAAATTTTGTGTATGTTTTTTTTTTTTGGGAGATTCGAGTTAAGGACGTGTGTTTGTGAGTGTGTGTGTGCACAATGGTGTTGTTGTGTGATTTAATGTGAGATTTCACACAAATTTGTTGCATTATTGTTTTCGCGCTCTCCACCTTTATTTTGAACGTGAAGTTTGAGATTTTGTTTCGATTTTTGTTGTTATTGTGAACTGTCGGTTAGTTGGCTGATTATTGTTAGCGCGAAAAGTTGGCAGTTGGCGATTGTTTTGGGATAAGCTTGGGGGGGGATGAAGAGGAGATTCGTCGTAATTTTATTTTTTTGGGTATCTGGACAAATGGATGGATATAATATAACCACAGCCTAGTTGTATGGATGGTGGTTATACACCTCGAATTTGTTTTTATTTAATGTTGTTGTATTATTGTTTTTTGGTGAAGTTGAAGCTCTTTGATTCCCCATTTATTTGTAGGATGGTCATTCAGTGCATAATCTTTGTTTTGTTCGATTCTCCAAGCCCATATTGTTTTTGTGATAGAATGGGCCATGGCCACCAAAAGTTTTGGGCAGGGAAGGGGCAGATGTAGTGGAGGTCTCCGATCGCTCTGTCGTCGTCGTCATCGTCATCGTCGGTAGTCATTGTTACTTACGCCGATTGTTGGTGGTGATGGTGAGTGTTTAGGTTTCGCGTTTTTCGCGATTTTTTGCATTCCAACACATTCTGCTTATTTGTAAGATATTTATTGCCTTCGATTGTTTAACGATAAAATACAACACATACTTTTTTCTATAAGCAGCATATTTGTTCGTTTCAGGTCTTCAATTGATGTGGCTGTTGATTTGAGATTTTTTTTCGGGAGTTTTGTTTTGTTTGGTGGCCAACTTTGAAAATAATTTTATTGCCCCCTCCAAACAATCCTCACGTTGCAATGAAAGAAAAAAATACACAAAAGCAGCTAAGCCTTAATATCTGAAGAATCTGGAATACGAAGGATAATTTTTTTTGTCGTGGGCTTAAGACCATGAGTTAAGTTGCTAAAATAATGAAACAAAACAAAAACAGAAATATACAGAGTTTTTCAAATCAGTTGGCAAAAATCTTTGTGTGAAAGATTTTTTAGGATTGATATGAAAAAATGTTCAGGGTTTGTTAAATGGTCTAAAGAATATGAACTGTGGTTTGGTGATGGAGTAAAGTTAGAAAATGTGGGAGATAATGAATAAAATACAAAGAGGGTTATAGACTGTCTGCTATATTTTTTTTTACTATAGAATTCCCTTTAGAAAATAGTCGATCTTAGCCTATTCTGCGAATAAGCAAAACTAATTAAATTATATCAATTGTACATCTACTTCAATATCCTAACTGCTAAATTTGTGTGTTTCGTTGAAATGTTTTTAAAGAGCTGCATAATCTTCTAATCTTATGTGGGATTTAAACCATTCAGAGCATATATAAGGCCTCTAAATTGTTATGGACTATTTTCTGTATATTTTACAATAACATTCCATTGAGAAAATAGTCGCTTACCCAATTCGGCGTATAAGCAATAATAATTAAATTATATCAATTATACACCAAGTGGGCCAAGATTCTAAATTCCAAATTTAAATTTTTGCTCGAAATATTTTTAATTTAAGAAGTAGAATTTACTAATCTGATATGGGATTTCAACCATTCCTACCATGTATATATTTCTCTATACTATTCCCTTGTGAAAATATATATTTTACAAAAATATTCATTTGAGAAAATTCTTGTTAGCTTATTAGGCGTATAAGTAATACTAATTAAATTATATTAATTATACATCTAGGGGGTCAAGATTTAATTTGATATTCTGTCAAAATTATCTTGCTTGAAATATTTGTAATAAAGGGTGATACGGTCAAAATTTGGTCAAGGGAAAACGCGTGTAAATCGGTGAAATCGTTTATTTAAAAAATCAAATTAAATTTCTTTTTCAAGTTCAATTAGTATAAAATTCAGGAAAAATATTCAGTTAGGCTTTAGCTTTTCCAAATCCGAATTGCCGGGCCTCACGCTTGACACCTGCCATCAGATTTTGTACAGCCACCTTGTCCACCTTCTTCGCCGCAGAAAGCCAGTTTGCCTTGAACTGCTGCTCGTCCTTAGCAGTTTTTTTGGTCTTCTTTAGGTTCCGCTTGACAATAGCCCAGTATTTCTCAATTGGGCGGAGCTCTGGCGTGTTGGGAGGGTTCTTGTCCTTGGGAACCACCTGCACGTTGTTGGCGGCGTACCACTCCATGGTCTTTTTACCGTAATGGCAAGATGCCAAATCCGGCCAAAACAGTACGGAACAACCGTGTTTCTTCAGAAAAGGCAGCAGACTTTTATTCAAACACTCTTTCACGTAAATTTCTTGGTTGACAGTCCCGGAAGCTATGAAAATGCTGCTTTTCAAGCCACAGGTACAGATGGCTTGCCAAACCAGATATTTCTTTGCGAACTTTGACAGTTTTATGTGCTTGAAAATATCTGCTACCTTTCCCCTTCTTTTTGCCGTATAAAACTTCTGTCCCGGAAGCTGCTTGTAGTCGGCCTTGACGTAGGTTTCGTCGTCCATTACCACGCAGTCAAACTTCGTCAGCATCGTCGTGTACAGCCTCCGGGATCGCGCTTTGGCCGTCGTATTTTGTTTATCATCGCGATTTGGAGTCACTACCTTCTTGTAAGTCGATAGTCCGGCTCGTTTTTTGGCTCGATGCACGGTTGTAGACGATACACCCAGCATCTCGGAGAGAGATTAGGGTTTCGCTTGAAACTACCGGCAACTCTCTTTGTCGTCTCAGCGGCTTCCGGTTTTCGATTTCCCCCCGATCCAGACTTCCTGGCTGTCGACAAACGTTCCCCTAACACTTTAATTACATTTGTAACGGTTGATTTGGTTGATTTTGATTATTCAAATGACAAAATTATTTGTTGGTCCATTCAACGTATAAGTAATATTAATCAATTGATATCAATTATACGTCTAGGGTACCAAGATTTAATTTCATAAATCTAACTTTCAATTGTTCTCTTTTCACTTGAGAAATTACGGATAATCAATCCTACTAAGATTTTTGCGTTCTAAAGCGGAAAAGGGAGCTTAATTTGTGATAATCCCAAGAAGAACCAAAATTCTACCCAAATCCTGAAAAAACTAAATTTTTATATGAAAAACTTATATTTCACGTATCTTCTAAACTATGCAGAGGAGCATGGTTCGTGATCATCGTCAGTAAATTGAGAACTCCTTCAAAATCCTGAAAAATTTGAAATTTCTCGTGCCAAAAACAATCTACCAAAATTTTAAGAAAATTTTACCACAAATCCACTAAATTAAAAAAAAAATCTAAAATAAGATGTGCAAACATATTTTTCTCTGTTGGTTGAGCTACTGTTTTAATTTAGTCAATGCATGGTTTTCTATGGAAAAATTGTCAAAATTTTATTTCTATAGAAAATATTTCAAAATTTATTTCTATAGAAAATTTTGTCAACATTTTTTTTCTATAAAAAATTTAGTCAACATTTTTTTTCTATAGAAAATTTCTTCAAAATTTTATTTTTATAGAAAATTTTGTCAAAATTTTATTTCTATGAAAAATTTTGTCATAATTTTATTTCTGTAGAAAATTTTTTCAAAATTTTATTTCTATAAAAAATTTTGTCAAAATTTTATTTCTATAGAAAATTTTGTCAAAATTTTATTTCTATAGAAAATTTTGTCAAAATTTTATTCCTATAGAAAATTTTGTCAAAATTTTATTTCTATAGAAAATTTTGTCAACATTTTATTGCTATAGAAAATTGTGTCAAAAATTTATTTCTTTAGCAAATTTTGTTAAAATTTTATTTCTATAGAAAATTTTGTCAAAATTTTATTTCTATAGACAATTTTATCAAAATTTTATTTCTATAGAAAATTGTGTCAAAATTTTATTTCTATAGAAAATTTTGTCAAAATTTTATTCCTATAGAAAATTTTGTCAAAATTTTATTTCTATAGAAAATTTTTCAAAATTTTATTTCTATAGAAAATTTTTCAAAATTTTATTTCTATAAAAAATTTTGTCAAAATTTTATTTCTATAGAAAATTTTGTTATAATTTTATTTCTATAGAAACTTTTGTTATAATTTTATTTCTATAAAGAATTTTCTCAAAATGTTATTTCTATAGAAAATTTTGTCAACATTTTATTGCTATAGAAAATTTTGTCAAAAATTTATTTCTTTAGCAAATTTTGTTAAAATTTTATTTCTATAGAAAATTTTGTCAAAATTTTATTTCTATAGAAAATTTTGTTATAATTTTATTTCTATAGAAACTTTTGTTATAATTTTATTTCTATAAAGAATTTTCTCAAAATGTTATTTCTATAGAAAGTTTTGTCATAATTTTATTTCTATAGAAAATTTTGTCATAATTTTATGTCTAAAGGAAATTTTGTCAAAATTTTATTTCTATAGAAAATTTTGTCAAAATTTTATTTCTATAGAAATTTTTGTCAAAATTTTATTTGTATAGAAAATTTTGTCAAAATTTTTTTCTATAGAAAATTTTGTCATAATTTTATTTCTATAGAAAATTTTGTGAACATTTTATTTCTATAGCAAATTTTGTCAAAATGTTATTTTTTTAGCAAATTTTGTTAAAATTTTATTTCTACAGAAAATTTTGTTCAAATTTTATTTCTATAGGAAATTTTGTCAAAAACTTTATTTCTATAGAAAATTTTGTCAACATTTTATTTCTTTAGCAAATTTTGTTAAAATTTTATTTCTATAGAAAATTTTGTCAAAATTTTATTTCTATAGAAAATGTTGTCAAAATTTTAGTTCTATAGAAAATTTTGTCAAAATTTTATTTCTATAGGAAATTTTGTCAAAAATTTTTTTTCTATAGAAAATTTTGTCAATATTGTATTTCTATAGAAAATTTTGTCACAATTTTATTTCTATAGAAAATTTTGTCAAAATTCTATTTCTATAGAAAATTTTGTCAAAATTTTATTTCTATAGAAAATTTTGTCAAAATTTTATTTCTATAGAAAATGTTGTCAAAATTTTGTCCATATTTTATTTCTATAGAAAATTTTGTCAAAATTTTATTTCTATAGAAGAATTTGTCAAAATTTTATTTCCATAGAATAATTGGCCAACATTTTATTTCTATAGAAAATTTGGTATAATTTTATTTCTATAGAAAATTTTGTCACAATTTTATTTCTATAGAAAATTTTGTCAACATTTTATGTCTATAGAAAATTTTGTCAAAATTTTATTTCTATAGAAAATTTTGTCATAATTTTATTTCTATAGAAAATTTTGTCATAATTTTATTTCTATAGAAAATTTTGTCAAAATTTTATTTCTATAGAAGAATTTGCCAAAATTTTATTTCTATAGAAAATTTTGTCCAAATTTTATTTCTATAGAAAATTTTGTCAAAATCTTATTTCTATAGGAAATTTTGTCAAAATTTTATTTCTATAGAAAATTTTGTCAAAATTTTATTTCTATAGAATAATTTGCCAAAATTTTATTTCTATAGAAAATTTTGTCATAATTTTATTTCTATAGAAAATTTTGTCATAATTTTATTTCTATAGAAAATTTTGTCCTAAATTTTATTTCTATAGAAAATTTTGTCAAAATTTTATTTCTATAGAAGAATTTGCCAAAATTTTATTTCTATAGAAGAATTTGCCAAAATTTTATTTCTATAGAAAGTTTCGTCAATATTTTATTTCTATAGAAAATTTTGTTAAAATTTTATTTCTATAGAACATTTTGTCAACATTTTATTTCTATAGAAAATTTTGTTAAAATTTAATTTCTATAGAAAATTTTGTCAAAATTTTATTTCTATAGAAAACTGAAGTACCTCTTAGTTGGAAACGAATGTTTCGCAAAATCTACCGAAACATCAACAATTCTACCTATCTAACAAACGGTAAAAAATCTACAATTTTTGCTAGAATTCTACCGATTGTGGCAACCGTGCTCACATCACCCAAATTATGCGTCCTAAGGCGGAGAGGGGCGTTATTAATACTTCGAATAACCGATTTATCGTTTGGTCCGCCCATCGTATAAGTAATATTAATTAATTTATATCAATTATACACCTAGGGTGACGAAACCTAAGTCCATATTGTAGCCTTAAAAAAAAAATAATAATAAAATATATATGTGAATATGTTTTATTTCAACTTGAATGGCCAAATTCGGAATAACCCAAAATTTTTCGTTTGGCCCGAAATTTTTCATCTGGCCCACTCAACACATAAGTAATATTAATTAATTTATATCAATTATACATTTATATCAATTATACAAACTCTTAAATCCATATCACAGCTTTAAAATGTTATAAAGAATAAAAGTGATAATGTTTAAGTCATTTTATTGAAAACTTATTTTTTATAATATTTAAAAATTTATGGTAGCGACTTTATTAGCTCATAATTCTTTTCTTGCTTATTATATAACCATAATGTTTAAAAACTTTTTTTATTTATCTATACACAGTCAAAACTTCTATTAAACCACTGTTATCTGGCCGTAGCTTCATGCCATATGAACAATAAGAAAATCCCAAAATTTTCTTAAATAAAACAGCTGCATTTTTAGCGATGCAATGATGCCACGTCTTTGTAACACTCACAGATAATCGCTATAAATGCGTGCTGTTTAACACACTGCTGTTGTTGCTCTATGGCTAATGGTGGAATGCATATCAGGCAACTAAAATCAGTGGCTGGTGGTCTGCTCTGTTGTTAACTTCACAGCACAAAAATCCATTGTTCATCTGATGATGTTGCTTTCATAGGGTTTTCTTTATTGTATTTTACTTAAAGTAAGCATATAAAGTAATGTTTATTGAGATTTTATGAGATTCTTTTAATTATATAATAAAAAGAAAATATTGTAAATAGTAATGCAATGCAGGAATGAAAAACAGAATGTTAAATAAATATTTTAAATATCAGAAAAAAATTGTGTTTAATTTATGCAAAAAGAGATCTATAGGAAATCTGAAATTATTTGACAAAATTATTATTATTATTATTATTACAAAAATACTTCAAACACAATGTTTTTAGGATTTTTTAGAACAAATACCTCTACGCTTTGAAGCGTACCGAATATAGAGCAAATTTTGGATCATCTCTAATGAATTTTACATGAGTTTATCATCGAATGAAAGTACTTCGTAATCGGATCGTATGCATTGCTGAAGAAGTTAATTTGATTGTGGAAATGTAAAAAATAAAACAATTTTTTTTTTCACCAATTTTACACTTAAAATTAAGTTTCCTTGGATCCATAGATGTTGAACTCCCCTTAAGGATTTTGGTCTTGATTGCGAGCCAAAGATGCTGCTTCTTAAAAATAAAGACATTTTAGGGATCTGGTATCAATAAAATTAAAATTAGAATACAGATCTGGTTTATCATTTATCGAATAAAATTCAATTATAACATATAACTTAAAGTAAAAAATGTTTTCTTAATTCCAAAAAGAAAAAAAACCAAAGATGCAAAATCTTCAAAATAAGTCTTAGCCGTTAACAAAATATTTTATACCTTTAATTAACTGATGCAGTATCCCAGTTAATTTACAAATTATTTCGTTAAATTAAATTTTTTCTTTACGTTATAAAAAAAATTTTCTTAGTCCAAAGACATATGATTTTGACAAAAGCGCACAAATTTCAAAGAATTTGTATTGTTCAAACATATTATGTTTCATCTTAGGGCATACACTGGTAGGAAAAAATTTTAATGAAATTTTACTTGTGTATATATATTTGTAAGGCGCCAATTGGTTACTTCTATTCTTTTACTTGCAGCATACTCTCTAAGTCTCTCTTTCTAAACACATATATGTTTTGTCAAAATTTTGTCAAAATTTTATTTCTATAGAAAATTTTGTCAAAATTTTACTTCTATAGAAAATTTTTTAAAAATTTTATTTCTATAGAAAATTTTGTCAAAATTTTATTTCTATGGAAAATTTTGTCAAAATTTTACTTCTATAGAAAATTTTTTAAAAATTTTATTTCTATAGAAAATTTTGTCAAAATTTTATTTCTATAAAAAATTTTGTCAAAATTCTATTTCCAAAGAAAAATTTGTCAAAATTTTATTTCCAAAGGAAATTTTGTCAAAATTTTATTTCTAAAGAAAATTTTGTCAAAATTTTATTTTTGTAGAAAATTTTGTCAAAATTTTATTTCTATAGAAAATTTTGGCAAAATTTTATTTCTATTGGTTATTTCAGTGTAAAATTTAATATTTTTTTTTAATGGAAATTTTTGTCTATTGTTTTTTTTTCCTATGGAAAATTTTGTCAAAATTTTATTTCTATAGAAAATTTTGTCCGAATTTTATTTCTAAGAAAATTTTGTCCGAATTTTATTTCTAAGAAAATTTTGTCAAAATTGTATTTCTATGTAAAAATGTATGTTCCTCTTAGTTAGCAAAATCTACCAAAGCACAGCATTAATGGTTTTCGGAAAAACTGAGTTTGGACGACCATCAGGAAATTTGTTTGGAACACTAGGATTGGATTAAATACAAACCTCATATACCGACATAACGCATACACTGGTGGGAAAAAAATTTAAAGAAATTTTACTTGTGTATATATATTTGTAAGGCGCCAAATGGTTACTTCTATTTTTACTTGCAGCATACTCTCTAAGTCTCTCTTTCTAAACACATATATGTTTATAGGATATTTCTAAATTAATATATGTTTGCATCCAAGCATATTATATTTACAAACATTTTATGTCCCAAACATAATATGTTCTAACATATTAACATATATGTCCCAAAAAATGTGATGTTAGTTTATGAACATTATATGCTTGCACTTAAAAATATTGTGTTTAAAATTTGATTTACAAACATATAATTTTTACACCCAAACATATGAAAAACAGTCTTTTTCGTCCGTGCAGCCTTCTACACTTTTGTTGATTGTAGTAAATTAAAAAAAATGTTGAACAATATTTCGTTTAGTGTATGAATATTTTCCCTCTAAATTTATATAAATCTCCATCTAAAAACTCTTTTTACGTTTTATTATCTTCATGTTTATGTTTTTAGTTGATAAAACCTTCTACCAATACCCTTTCATTTCCCCATATCAATGTTTTACAGGTCATTTAAATTTCACCCCCTCCACCGACAAAAAAGGATATTTAATCATAAATTATGCTCAAACTTCCTTTAGATTTTTACTCTTGCCATGTATGGCTAAGTATTTAAATCTCCTTGCACGAAAAAATATCATATGTATTTAACAAATATAAAATGATAATGATGATAAAACCTCGCCAACAGGATATGAGCTTATGGAACATAAAGATATCTCACGACAAGACAACTGAAACACCACCACCTTATAACCACACTAAATTTATTTATGTGACCAACACTCATCAACACACTCTCACCCACTCTAGGGCAAATATAAAATTTCACTGGAGAAGCAATATTAGGGAGTGTATTTATATGTATGAAGCGGTTTCAATATTAAGCAAACATTAACTTAATCCTTTTGCCATGCACATCCATACATATACATATATGGATACAAACAAACACAATGAGAAAAATTTCTCCACTCATAGATATTTACATTAGCAAAAGGCATTCACTTACAGCCAACAACAACGTATTTCATATTAACATGAGAGAGCACCCATGTGGGTGGTTTTTGAAGAGAAAACTGAAATATGAGTGTAAGCATGTGCATGAGAGTAGGTGGTGAGTGTGTTTATCTTGCCATTTAGCTTTACATATGAGTGAATAAGTGTTGATATAGAAAATATCCTTTTTTCGCAGAAAAAAAATAAATATTTTTATCAAATATTTGAGATCTTTTATAGCCCTCCAAGCGATATGAAGCAAGACCACATGTTTAAACATTTATCTTCATATATATACCAACTATGTGGCAGAGGAAGTGTGTGATGTTAAAGATAGTGCTGACTGAATTTCCAAGGCTAGAAAATTTGGCAATGCCTTGGCCGTCTGGATTGTGGAATATTTCCTTTTAGAACAGTGAATTGGAGGTGATATAAAAAAGCAAATCGTAAAAAAATAAAAAAAAAAGTTTTGAAACAAATCTTCTATTTTCGATTGTTTTTTTTTTGCTTTGTAGTCAAGATACAAAAACTTGAAGATGATTTTATTAATTTCGAAGAATTTTTCAAAATTATTAAAATTGACCTTAATCAAACAAATTTTCTTTCATATAAAGATAGCCAATTTTAAGTCGAATCACTTAACTATCAGGACAAAAATCTGTATTGAAAAAGTGTATCGACTTCGGGACAAGGAAAAATAAACTTTATATTAGAGAAATGTGTCTTTTATGCTAAACCTAATTCGCATTTGGATTTTAAAGATTTGAAATCTTTGACCTCACTACAATATTTTTTTCAGTGCAGAGTGATATTATACTGAAAAAGCCAAGGAGTTGCTTCGCATGCACGAAAGTGGTTTTCTCCAATGAAAAGTTATTCCGACTTGAGCATTTTGGGAACAAACAAAATTATCAGTTTTACTTGACACAGATGTAAGTTGATGTCAAGAAATTTTGTCAAAATTTTATTTCTATAGAACAACATTTTATTTCTATAGAACATTTTGTCAACATTTTATTTCTATAGACAATTTTGTCAAAATTTTATTTCAATCGAAAATTTTGTCAAAATTTTATTTCTGTGGAAAATTTTGTCAATTTTTTTTTCTATGGAAAATTTTGTCAATTTTTTTCTATGGAAACTTTTGTTAAAATTTTATTTCTATGGAAAATTGTGTCAAAATTTTATTTCTACAGAAAATTTTGTTAAAATTATATTCCTATAGAAAATTTTGTCAAAATTTTATTTCTATGGAAAATTTTGTTAAAATTTTATTTATGTGGAAAATTTTGTCAAAATTTTATTTCTATAGAAATTTTTGTCAACATTTTATTTCTATACAAAATTTTGTCAAAATTTTATTTCTATAGAAAATTTTGTCAAAATTTGATTTCTATAGAAAATTTTGTTAAAATTTTATTTCTATAGAAAATTTTGTTAAAATGTTATTTCTATAGAAAATTTTGTCAAAATTTTATTTCTATAGAAAATTTTGTCAAAATTTTATTTCTATAGAAAACTTTGTCAAAATTTTATTTCTATAGAAAATTTTGTCAAAATTTTATTTCTATAGAAAATTTTTTCAAAATGTTATTTCTATAGAAAACTTTGTCAAAATTTTATTTCTAAAGAAAATTATTTCAACATTTTATTTATGTAGAAAATTTTGTCAAAATTTTATTTCTATAGAAAATGTTGTCAAAATTTTATTTCAATGGAAAATTTTGTCTTTTTTTTCTATAGCAAATTTTGTATAGAAAATTTTGTAAAAAATTTATTTCTGTAGAAAATTTTGTTTTTTTTTCTATGGAAAATTTTGTCAAATTTTATTTGAATGAAAAGTTTTGTCAATTTTTTTTTCTATAGAAAATTTTGTCAAAATTTTATTTCTATAGAAATTTTTGTCAAAATTTTATTTCTATAGAAAATTTTGTCAAAATTTTATTTCTATAGAAAATTTTGTAAAAATTGTATTTCAATGAAAAATTTTGTCAAAGGTTTATTTCAATGGAAATTTTTGTCTATTGTTTTTTTTCTATGGAAAATTTTGTCAAAATTTTATTTCTATAGAAAATTTTGTCCAAATTTTATTACTATATAAAACTTTGTCAACATTATGAAAATAAACAGGTAATATAGGTGCTAACAACATAGGTTTTCGACCTGAATGCTCAAAATTTTGTTTCTGCCCAATTGTATATTCCCCGACATCTTTCTCACTTCCACGAGATTTTTTAGTTCTTAGCACCTTTTTCTGTAATACAAACATTGTAGAAGAAATTATTCAATTTTATGATTTTTTTTATTTTAATTTTACCTTTTGCCGGACGGGGATTCGAACAGCGGGCCACACAGTTTGTAAGGATCAAAGAATTAGCTGATCAATTGCCCAAGGAAAAATAAAATGTTAATTTTGTAATAACAAGCAACAACCACCAACTTAATTCAATATCGCTTTCTGTTAAATAGCGCTCCAAGCTACTAAACACATTTATGTTTATAGGCTATTTCTAAATTAATATATGTTTGCATCCAAGCATATTATATTTACAAACATTTTATGTCCCAAACATAATATGTTCTAACATATTAACATATATGTCCCAAACATGTTATGCTAGTTTATGAACATTATATGCTTGCACTCAAAAATATTGTGTTTAAAAATTTGTGTTCCAAACATATAATGTTTATAGCCAAACATATGAAAAACAGTCTTTTTCATCCGTGTAGAGATATATTTTGCAAAATCTACCAAAACATCAAGTTGGTGTACAGCATTAAGGTTTCCGGAAAAAGTGAGTTTGGACGACCATCAGGAAATTCATTTGGAGCACTAGGATTGCCCAATCCGCTAAATTAAATACAAACCTCATATTGGAAGATATATACCGACATAACGTACCAAATTTCAAACTGATTGAATGAAATTTGCCCTTCCAGTAGGCTCCAGATTTCAAATTATGGGAATCGATTTATATGGGTCCTTATCCTAAAAGTGGTCCGATATGGCCTATTTGCAATACCATTACAATACAACTAGTGTCATGTTTCAAGCCAACAGTTTATACCGTTCGGAAGTTATCCTAATTTCAATAGACGGATGGACGAACGGACATCGCTAGAACGACTCAAAATTTCAGAGGCCAAAATTTCGATTGGAATTGTTAAGTTTGTATACCCCTCATCATATCGTGAAGGGTCTCGAAATGAGTTTAAGTTTCATTTGTAATACGAAAAAAAAAAAATGTTCGACAACCCAACATTTATAGCCTAAAAATCCCAGATTAGGTAAGGTCGCCACCTTGTATTACAGCCAATCAATTGTTAATGAATTTCTCTCTTACCAATCTTATGTTAACCACTGTTAACTGTTTTACTACATTACGGACCATGGAATACCAAATATTTGCCATTATTTTCGTGTACTCATCGTTACTAACACCATTACGCCATCATTTGGTCATATCATAGTGATTTTCATATACCACACTCATTCTCATTGTCAACATCATCATCGTCATCGTCATCGGAGAAGTCATAAAAGTGGTAGAGGATATTGAGAACCAAAAAAAGAGAGGAAAGACAACAAGTTAAGTGACACAAGTAAAGATATACCCCACTATGTGGTGGCCACATATCCTGGATGCTGTCGCCACCACATACACTCACTAATGCGTATGCACACACACAGGGATAAGGAATCAGCAGCATAGTCGTCATCATCATCCTCATCAACAAATAGCTTTCATGAAGCTCCACAAGTTATGAACTTCTTCTTTGCCATTACTCTGCCAGTTCGTATTCCTCCCATAATACATAGAAATGTGGGACACTGGATATCCATGAATGTGCGTAAGTTTGAGTATTTACGGGTAATATAAACCATTGGATAAATTTTCTTATCTCTGGCGACCAGACGATATTATAATGCAATTTTATGTTGTTAAAATACATATTTTATATTTTTTCCGTTTTTTTTTTAAGAAAGAACCCGAACCCAGTACTCAGCTAATAACACCACCCACTCTTGTCTATTTCCCCCCTCCCACAAAAATAGAGGTATAAAAATGCTACAAAATTTATGTGCACTAGAGAATGACCAGAAAGAATACAAAAAAAAAGAATCGGAAAGGAAATTCGCATTGAGGTGGCGGAAGAATGTATCACAGCGGTAGTGACAGAAATTTATGTTATCAAAGATAACTCCAGAAATAAGGATGGGATTGGGGGAATTGAGATGTGACAGTAGCAATAGTAGTAGTGGTGGGGGTAGTGGATTATCCTTTCATTTTTGTCATTTTCAACCAGGTGTGAGTTGCCCGATAACACCCATTGCTATAAAGATATTACGAGGATTTTTGTCCTGTGACTACAGAAATCTATTTAGGACTAAATGTCAACAAATAAAATATTATATGAAAGGTTTGCATGTAGCTGGTAGAATTCTACCAAACATGGTAGATTTTTTACTGTTTGGTAGATTCTTGATGATTTGGTAGACTTTGCAGAATATTCCTCCCCAACTAAGAGGTACTCACAAATTGCCTCTAGAAATACAAAACTTGACAAAATTTTCTATAGAAATAAAATTTTTACAAAATTTTTTATAGAAATAAAAATTTCATAAAATTTGTTATAGAAATACAATTTTGACAAAAATTTCTATAGAAATAAAAAAATTGACAAAATTTTCTACAGAATTAAAATTTTGACAAATTTTTGTCATATATATAGAAAAAATATTACAAAATTTTTTATAGAAATAAAATTTTGATAAAATTTTCTATATAAATAAAATTTTGACAAAATATTTTTTAAAAATTGTGATAAAATTGTTATAGAAATAAAATGTGAGCGAAAATTTTCTATAGAAATAATATTTTGACAAAATATTCTATAGAAATAAAATTTTGACAAAATTTTCTATAGAAATAAAATGTTGACAAAATTTTCTATAGAAATAAAATTTTGACAAAATTTTCTATAGAAATAAAATTTTGACAAACTTTTCTATAGCAATAAAATTTTCACAACACTTTCTATAGAAATACAATTTTGACAAAATTTTCTATAGAAATATAATTTTGACAAAATTTTCTATAGAAATAAAATTTTGAAAAAGTTTTCTATAGAAATAAAATTTTGACAAATTTTTGTCATATATATAGAAAAAATATTACAAAATTTTTTATAGAAATAAAATTTTGATAAAATTTTCTATATAAATAAAATTTTGACAAAATATTTTTTAAAAATAAAATTGTGATAAAATTGTTATAGAAATAAAATGTGAGAGAAAATTTTCTATAGAACTAAAATTTTGACAAAATTTTCTATAGGACTAACATTTTGACAAAATTTTCTATAGAAAAAAAAATGTTGACAAAATTTTCTATAGAAATAAAATGTTGACAAAATTTTCTATAGAAATAAAATTTTGACAAAATGTTCTATAGGAATACAATTTTGACAAATTTTTCTATAGAAATAAAATTTTGATAAAATTTTTTATAAAAATAAAATTTTGACAAAATTTTTTATAGAACTAAAATTTTGATAAAAGTTTTTATAGAAATAAAATTTTGATAAAATTTTCTATAGAAATAAAACTTTGAAAAAATTTTCTATAGATATAAAATTTTGAAAAAAAAATGAAATTTTGACAAAATTTTCTATAGAAATAAAATGTTGACAAAATATTCCATAGAAATAAAATTTTGACAAAAATTTATATAGCAATAATAGTTTGTATAGAAATACAATGTTTACAAAATTTTCTATAGAAAAACATTTTGACAAAATTTTCTATAGAAATAAAATTTTTACAAAAATTTCTATAGAAATAAAATTTTGACAAAATTTTCTATAGGAATAAACTGTTTACAAAATTTTCTATAGGAATACAATTTTGACAAATTTTTCTATAGAAATAAAATTTTGATAAAATTTTTTATAAAAATAAAATTTTGACAAAATTTTTTATAGAAATAAAATTTTGATAAAAGTTTTTATAGAAATAAAATTTTGATAAAATTTTCTATAGAAATAAAATTTTGACAAAATTTTCTATAGAAATAAAATTTTGACAAAATTTTCTATAGAAATAAAATTTTGACAAAATTTTCTACACAGAAAAAAATATCACCAAAATATTTCCAATTAAAAAGTTAATTGAAGTTGAAAAATTTTTCAATTAATAAATTAAATATACAATTAACTTTTTAATCTAATTCGGAAGACTAATTCAGTTAAAAAAGTGCTGGTTTGTTTTAAATTTTTAATTAAAAATGTATTTCAAACAATCATTTGTTAATCCAAATAAAAACTCTAAGCCAATTCAGAAAGTAATTAAAAATAGTTACCTTTTTTAATTAATAAATTAATTGAGTTTTGCAATCAACATCAATTAAATTTCTAATTGAATCAATTAAAAAATTAATTGAAATTTGCTGAAAAAAATCAATTAATTTTTTAATCAAGAATTTTTTCTACGCCCAATTAAAAAAAATTAATTGGGTCAATTAATTTGGTGATTGAATCAGAAAAATTTTTTAGTGATTTTTTTGACAAATTTTGACAAAATTTTCTATAGAAATAAAATTTTGATAAAATTTTCCATAGAAATAAAATTTTGACAAAAATTTCTATAGAAATAAAATTTTGACAAAATGTTGTATAGAAATAAACTTTTGACAAAATTTTCTATAGAAATAAAATTTTGACAAAATTTTCTATAGAAATAAAATTTTGACAAAATTTTCTATAGAAATAAAATTTTGACAAAATTTTCTATAGAAATAAAATTTTGACAAAATATTTTTGTAAAAATAAAATTTTGATAGAATTGTTATAGAAATAAAATTTTGACAATATTTTCTATAGAAATAAAATGTTGACAAAATTTTCTATAGAAATAAAATGTTGACAAAATTTTCTATGGAAATAAAATTTTGACAAAATTTTCTATAGATATAAAATTTTGAAAAAAAAAATAAGATGTTGGAAAAATTTGTTAAAGAAATAAAATTTTGACAGAAATTTACAATAGAAAAAAGAATTTGACAAAATTTTATATAGATATAAAATGTTGACAAAATTTTCTATAGAAATAATAAATTTTACAAAATTTCTTATAGAAATAAAATTTTGATAAAATTTTTTATAAAAATAAAATTTTGACAAAATTTTTTATAAAAATAAAATTTTCACAAAATTATCTATAGAAATAACATTTTCACTAAATTTTCTATACAAATACAATTTTAACAAAATTGTCTATAGAAATAAAATTTTCACAAAATTTTCTATAGAAATAAAATTTTGATAAAACTTTTTATAGAAATAAAATTTTGACAAAAATTTTTATAGAAAAAAAATTTTGACAAAATTTCTATAAGAATAAAATTTTGACAAAATTTTCTATAGAACTAAAATTTTGACAAAATTTTCTATGGAAATAAAATTTTGATAAAATTTTCTATAAGAAAAAAATTTTGATAAAATTTTCTATAGAAATAAATTTTGACAAAATTTTCTATAGAACTCAAATTTTGACAAAATTTTTTATAGAAATAAATATCGACACATTTGCAATTAAAATAATACAAATAAATAATAAAACATTTCTGTTGAAGAAACAGTTTGCATAATAACCACAAATATTTGATCAATCACCGCAAAATAACCTTTTTATATTGTGAATTTTTTTGGTAAAATTTTCTACAAATTTTTGTAAAATATTTTTGACTAGAGTGGCAGCCGTGATCTGCAATGGGATAACTAAAACATAATCAATAGCTATTATGATCGGGCGTCCGACTTTTACTGGGGAATCGGAGACTGAAGTTTTTGCTGGAGTCGGAGACTTAGAAATTTTTCCCGACTCCGGCGAAATATTGGAAATAAATTAAATTTTAAATCAAACTCAGAAGACTAAGTCAATTAAAAAAGTTATGGATTTTTTGTTTTTAAGTTTAAATTAATAATTTATTTCAATCGATTTTTAGTCAAACTAAAATCCCGGGTAAGTCTGTTAAGAATGAATGAAAATAGTTAAAGTTTTAAATAAATAATTAATTGAGTTTTGCCATCAACATCAATGAAAATTTTTAATAGGATCAGTTGAAAAATTAATTGAAATCAATTAATTTTTTAATCAAGTATGTTTTTATTCTCTATTAAAACTGTGATTGATACTATCATTTTCGTGATTGAAGAATCCGGAGTATTTGAGTTGAGACCTATAAATGTACATTCATTCCAGAGTTTGTGAGAATAAATTGTATACATGAGAGCTCAACCCACAAAAGAATTTAAGCAAATAAAATGTGAAATGGAAAATTAATTTAAATGGCGGCCGATCACAATGAAAAATGTTTGCTTAGATGTTAACACCAATTTTCTAATAAATTAAAAAAAAATCAAAATAAATCTATAAAAAGTATAATTTCGTTATTATTTTATTAATAACCAATTTTTCGTCTAAATGGCGCCCGATCATGACAATAAAATTTTTAATTGCCAATAAATCTATGTAAATTCTTTGGTCTTTAGAATTATATTCTGCAGATAAAATATGAAATATATTGATAATCTAGCTGGCGCCCGATCTCAACGCCAAAAATATTCCTAAGATTTTTTAGACCTTTAAAAAATAACCTATATGTACTTCTATTATACCAATTTACTCTAGAATTTTTTTTGAATGTCTTAGTTTTGTTGTTGTTGTTTTGTTTTCATCTATCCTTGGGCTTCATGAAGGCTACAATGCGTCTTTGTTGGCGGCATCTGTGGGCTATGTCAGTAAGCAGCAGATACCATGGGTACATACATATATGCACACATAACTCTGTGAGGCATATCTACTTGTTGATATCTTTTTATTGGCAATTTTCTGGAAGGCAACAACCTTTAAGATCTGTCACTTTTTCTATGAACATAAATAAAAATAAACATATTGTCAAAATGTCAATTAGTTTTTGCAATTCAACACACGCAGACAAAACGACGACGGACGGACATATCAATAGACTGGGAGACAGGCAACAACAAACGAGACATGACAAAAACCAATTATATATGAACAAAAATGGTCACGCAGTAGATGTAAAAAACAACAAAAATAATCTACCAAAAAAACAAACAAAAAATAATCATCCATTGGTTGTTACATTGATACCTAACGATGATGTTGCAAATCGAATTCTTACCATAAAATTCTAAGGTATAGAATATTCTCAGTATGTTTTTTTTCGTTTGTTTTCAATAATCAATATAAGATGAATCACAATTATATTGAAATGCAAAAGAAGAAGTAGAAAAAAAATCATTTTAAGAACTCTGAAGATACCGATCTTGATAAGACATACACACGAATTTTATGGTTAACCCAAAAAAAATTGTGGCCACCTCACCGTATATGGTAAAACAAATTAACAAATTAATGGCAATATCTGCGTATTTCATTCATTGTATTTGAATTGATCATTTTGCTGTTAATTTTTTGTCATGTTTCGAAATAATAAATGACACAATTAATTAGATAATAAAAAAAGCTTTTTGGATCTGAAACGAGATATTGTTTTTTTGGAGGGGATGACATTTTAAATTGCTGGTATATTATTCTTTTCAATTTTAAAAAAATTTAATTTATATTTGTTCTTAAGATAAAGTTGATTTTCAAAGTTAATGACAAAATGCCATTAGGCTTGGGAGCATGAAGAGCTACATAAGTAGATCGATAAGATAGGCCATGAAATTCTTAAGTGGAAAGATTTTCTACCGTCAGTAGAGGGTAGAAATAAAAAAAATGCAAATAAATGTCGATTAAAGGTTAATTCATTGATGACTTCACATGAATTTGGCGCCCGATCACAAAATAGTTTTGTAGTTTTCATCAACCTTTACAAGAAAAAATTGAGCTTAAAAAAAAATATTCAATTATAAATTTAATTGACTCAACAATTTTTTTTAATTGAAACAAAAATCAATTACAAAAATTAATAGTATCAATTAATTTTTTAATTGCTACTATCATTTCTGTGATTGAAGACATTTCAATTAAAAAATTAATTAAATTAATTAAATGATACTATTAATTTTTGTGATTGATTTTTGTTTCAATTAAGACAAAAATTGTTGAATCAATTAAATTTATGATTGAATATTTTTTTAAAACTCAATTTTTTCTGTGTAAAGATTCAAAAAAAAATTTTGTGATAGGGCGCCAATTTCATGTGAAGTCTTCAATGGATAAACCTTTAATCGACATTTATTTGCAATTTTTTTATTTCTATAGACAATTTTGTCAAAATTTTATTTCTATAGAAAATTTTGTTCCTATAGAAAGTTTTGTGAAAATTTTATTTCTATATAAAATTTTCTCAATATTTTATTTTTATAGAAAATTTTGTCAAATTTTTTTTTTTCTATAAAAAATTTTAACAATTTTATTTCTATAACAAATTTTGTCAAAATTTTATTTCTATAGAAAATTTTGTAAAATTTTTTTTTTTCTATAAAAAATTTTGTTAAAATTTTATTTCTATAGAAAATTTTGTCAAAATTTTATTTCTATAAAAAATTTTGTCAAAATTTTATTTCTATAAAAAATTTTGTCAATTTTATTTCTATAGAAAGTTTTATGAAAATTTTATTTCTATATAAAATTTTCTCAAAATTTTATTTCTATATAAAATTTTGTCAAAATTTCGTTTCTATAGAAAATTTTGTCAAAATTTTGTTTCTATAGAAAATTTTGTCAAAATTTTATTTCTATAAAAAAATTTGTCAATTTTATTTCTATAACAAATTATGTAAAAATTTTATTTCAATAGAAAATTTTGTCAACATTTTATTTCTATATAAAATTTTGTCAATACTTTATTTCTATAGAAAGTTTTTTGATAATTTTACTTCTATAGAAAGTTTTGTGAAAATTTTATTTCTATAGAAAATTTTGGTAAAATTTCATTTCTATAGAAAATTTTGTCAAAATTTTATTTCTATACAAAATTTTGTCAAAATTTTATTTCTATAACAAATTTTTTCAATTTTATTTCTATTGAAAAGTTTGTCAAAATCTTATTTCCATAGAAAATTTTGTCAAAATTTTATTTCCATAGAAAATTTTGTCAAAATTTTATTTCTATAGAAAATTTTGTCAAAATTTTATTTCTATAGAAAATTTTTCAAAATTTTATTTCTATAACAAATTTTGTGAAAATTTTATTTCTATAGAAAATTTTTCAAAATTTTATTTCTATAGCAAATTTTGTAAAAATTTTATTTCTATGGAAAAGTTTGTCAAAATTTTATTTCTATAGAAAATTTTGTCAAAATTTTATTTCTATAGAAAATTTTGTCAAAATTTTATTTCTATAGAAAATTTTGTCAAAATTTTATTTCTAAAAAAAATTTTATCAATTTTATTTCTATAACAAATTTTGTCAAAATTTTATTTCTATAGAAAATTTTGTCAAAATTTTGTTTCTGTAGAAAATTTTGTCAAAATTTTATTTCTATGGAAAAGTTTGTCAAAATGTTATTTTTATAGAATGTTTTGTGAAAATTTTATTTCTATAGAAAATTTTGTCAAAATTTTATTTCTTTAGAAAATTTTGTCAAAATTTTATTTCTATAGAAAATTTTGTCAATTTTATTTCTATAGAAAATTTTGTCAACATTTTATTTCTATAGAAAGTTTTGTGAAAATTTTATTTCTATATAAACTTTTATCAAATTTTATTTCCATAGAAAATTTTGTCAAAAAAAATTTTTTTCTATAAAAAATTTTGTAAAAATTTTATTTCTATGGAAAAGTTTGTCAAAATTTTATTTCTATAGAAAATTTTTTCAAAATTTTATTTCTATCGAAAATTTTGTCAAAATTTTATTTCTATAGAAAATTTTGTCAAAATTTTATTTCTATAAAAAATTTTGTCAATTTTATTTCTATAACAAATTTTGTAAAAAATTTATTTCTATAACAAATTTTGTAAAAATTTTATTTCTATGGAAAAGTTCGTCAAAATCTTATTTCTATAGAAAATTTTGTCAAAATTTTATTTCTATATAAAATTTTGTAAAAATTTTTTTTCTATAAAAAATTTTGTAAATTTTATTTCTTTAAAAAATTTTGTCAAAATTTTTTTTCTATAGAAAATTTTGTCAAAATTTTATTTCTATAGAAAATTTTATCAAAATTTTGTTTCTATAGAAAATTTTGTCAAAATTTTATTTCTATAGAAAATTTTGTCAAAATTTTATTTCTATAGAAAATTTTGTCGAAATTTTATTTCTATAAAAAATTTTGTCAATTTTATTTCTATAACAAATTTTGTAAAAATTTTATTTCTATGGAAAAGTTTGTCAAAATCTTATTTCTATAGAAATTTTTGTCAAAATTTTATTTCTATAGAAAGTTTTGTGAAAATTTTATTTCTATAGAAAATTTTCGCAAAATTTTATTTCTATAGAAAATTTTGTCCAAATTTTATTTCTATAGAAAATTGTGTCAACATTTTATTTCAATAGAAAATTTTGTCAAAATTTTATTTCTATAGAAAATTTTGTCAAAATTTTATTTCTATAGAAAGTTTTGTGAAAATTTTATTTCTATAGAAAATTTTGTCAAAATTTTATTTCTATAGAAAATTGTGTCAACATTTTATTTCTATAAAAAATTTTGTCAATTTTATTTCTATAACAAATTTTGTAAAAATTTTATTTCTATGGAAAAGTTTGTCAAAATCTTATTTCTATAGAAATTTTTGTCAAAATTTTGTCAAAATTTTATTTCTATAGAAAATTGTGTCAAAATTTTATTTCTATAGAAAATTTTGTCAAAATTTTATTTCTATAGAAAATTTTGTCAAAATTTTGTCAAAATTTTATTTCTATAGAAAATTGTGTCAAAATTTTATTTCTATAGAAAATTTTGTCGAAATTTTATTTCTATAAAAAATTTTGTCAAAATTTTATTTCTATAGAAAATTTTGGTAAAATTTTATTTCAATAGAAAATTTTGTCAAAATTTTATTTCTATAGAAAATTTTGTCCAAATTTTATTTCTATAGGAAATTTTGTCAAAATTTTATTTCTATAGAACATTTTGTTAAAATTTTATTTCTATAGAAAATTTTGTCCAAATTTTATTTCTATAGAAAATTTTGTCAAACTGAATTATATACGTATTTAATCGGTCTTTTTTTAATTTAATATATACCACGTATGGACTTACTTACAATTAAGAAGACGGTGTTAGAAGGTTGTAAGATACGTTGCCATCGGCAAGCGTTACCGTAACTCAAGTAATTCGATTGTGGATGCAGTGTTTAGAAGAAGTTTGTACGCAATCCATGGTGGAGGGATTGCGTACAAACTTCAAATCTGTAATCTGTGGAAATCAGATTACAGATTTGTACATTTTAATATGTCGCATATATAACTGAAATATCTGAAATGACAAGGATAACTTGATGAAAGTTATCCTATTCTTGATAGGAATTTCGAAGACCAAAGAACTTGAAACTAAAAAAAAATATGAGTCGTTTTTAGTTTTACTTGTTTATTTGATTCGTTGTGAAATTCATATCAAATTTGAATATCCAATTCAATATATTTTTTTTAAAATGATATCTACAAAATACCCAAAAATTCCATTGTTTTGTTATACCCTCAAGAATTTAATGCATTTTTGTTTTCATTTGTTTTCGATGGTTTTGTAGCATTTTAATTGCAATGAGATCATCATCATCATCATCATCATCAGAGCAGTGGTCTCTGCCATTGCCTCAATCCATACCTATAACACTCTAGCAAATTGCAGCTGGATAGCTGCCTAGCTTGGTAATGGTGATGATAAACGAAAACAAAAAAAATTGATAACCACCTCACTACTACTACTACTACAGCTAGCAATGCTAACTCAATTTATCTAAAAATTTCAATGAAATTTGACTCTTTTATGCATTATCTCGATTTTTTTTAATAAATGGTTTATTCGAAATCATCCCATGATATTCTATTCGATCTTTTCAGTGTTCAGTGTATTTTTTGTTGGAATTTTTTTCCATTCGAAATATCAAGTGATTGTGATATGAAATGATTAATTATGAGAAATGGTTTCAATGGAAAGCAAAAAAAAAAAAATGTATCGTTTGTATCTCATCTCGCTCTAATACAATTCAAATCAAACTTTATAATAATAGAGGAGTTTTTGGGAAAATGTTAAGGGTCTAAAAGTAGTAGAAGGTTTCTACAGTTAAGGATAATATCTATGTGAAAAGCAAATGTTCTACTATAAGAAATCTTGAGCGAAAATTTGTAGAACATTTTGTAGATAAAGGATTCCTATAGAAATTCTTATTGCAATAATTTAAAAATTATTATGTTTATCAATTTTATCGGGCGCCACCATTAAGCAATTCTAATCATTAGTAACCTTTTGTTATTCTTTGGGCAAATTGTCTATGGAATTTGAATAATGATAAAAAAGTTCACAAATAGTTTTATGCAGTGATCGGGCGCCATTCCAAAATGTGCCATTATTTTTATCAATCCGTAATTTTGAGATTAAGTTTCAAAATGTTTAAAATGTCCAAAAAAGCACAATCATCAGAATAACTTTTTTACCAATTATACTAAGAGCAAATTAAAGCTATTTATGATCGGGCGCCAATTGATTAAATTTAATTACATATGAAATTCTTCAAACATCGTCTATGGAAAGAAGAAAATGTGCAATTGAGGATTTTTTATCAAGCGAAAAAAAATATATTTAAGGAATGTGTACTACATTCTTAAAAAGGTTTTAATTTTCTACGAAAAATTTGGCTGTTTGACATAGATAGAAGCAATTTTTGGTGTTAAAAAAATAAATTTAAAAAAATAGTCATTAATAAAATTGTGACTTGTCTTCTTACTAAAACTTTTATAGAAATCTATATTGCAAACTAGCTTAGCTCCTAAAAGTTTACATTAGAATATTTCTCCTAAAAGTATGCTATATAATTTTAAAATAACTTTAAGGTCATTAAAACCATTTTGTTTTTTTTTTTATCAAAAAACACATGGTGTTAAAAAAATAAATTAAAAAGAAGTCATTAATAAAATTGTGACTTGTCTTCTTACTAAAAATTTCTATAGAAATCTATATTGCAAACTAGCTTAGCTCCTAAAAGTTTACATTAGAAGTTTTCTCCTAAAAGTATGCTATATAATTTTAAAATAACTTTAAGGTCATTAAAAGAATTTTGTTTTTATCAAAAAACACATCTAATATCAATCGCCATCATATATTTAGTGTCAAAGGGGTGGTGTACACAAAGAATGCCATTAAAAATAACGATAAAAATTTATAACCGAACCGAACAACAGATAAACATTTTCAAAAACCCCAGCCACCGAACATTAGGGGCGGACAGTGAAACGGAGAATTTCAAACAAACAAACCAACAAAAAATTGGTATATCCTTTTGGGTGGTTATTGCCTTTGGATGACTATTGGCTGGATGCTTATATTTGGTCTATCTATATTTAATTGACTTGTACGTAGAAGGGTAAAGGCAAATGCGAGATATAATAAAACAATAACATTGCAGGCATTTTGCATTTTGAGAGGGGCTGGGCAGTGCTTTGATGGAAAAGAAGCT
Organism: Haematobia irritans; assembly: GCF_050003625.1. NCBI lineage: Eukaryota > Metazoa > Arthropoda > Insecta > Diptera > Muscidae > Haematobia > Haematobia irritans. Next base: position 199,878,654 of record NC_134398.1, read on the forward strand.
TTACATGGAGGAAAATTGGGAAAACGGGAGAGAGAAAACTTGAAATCTTCGAAAAAATCAATAATGAAATATTTGCAAGCAAATAAAATATGATTGTAGCTATCGAAGTTTAAAAATTTATTTCAAAATTTAATCTTAAAACTTGGACTTTTGGGAAAATTTTTAGTGGTCCTACTATTGTCTATATATTTCTAGAAAAAACCGATCGCCTTATTATAGCTAGTGATTTAATATTTAATATAGCTAATAAATTTGTAATAACTAATAAATAAATAAAATAAATTTCTAGAAAATTTTGAAAATTTGCCATTTACTAGAAAATTTCACAAAAAAAAAATATAGCAAAATTGAATGAAATATGTCATCGAAAAATAAAATGAAAAATTTTATTGGGTCCATTAAAATCCCAGCAAAAAAATTTGGAAGTTCTTCTCCAGGCACAACTTTAAAAGTACTTCCAAAAATGCTCCCCCAAAACTGTTCTTTATTTTGACTGCACAGGAAGTTCATTGGAGTCGATTTTTTTATAACCCGCTTTTTTCATATTTTTAATAAGAAATTTATATTTATTTTTATATAAATAATAATTTATATAAATATAAATAAATAAAATAAATTTCTAGAAAATTTATGAAAATTTGCCATTCACTAGAAAATTTCACAAAAAAAATATAGCAACATTTAATGAAATATTGTCATCGAAAAAAAATGAAAAATTTCCATTGGGTCCATTAAAATCCCAGCAAAAACATTTGGAAGTTCTTTTCCAGGCACAACTTTAAAAGTACTTCCAAAAATGCTCTCCGAAAAATTGTCCTTAATTTTGACAGCACAGGAAGTTCATTTGAGTCAAGTTTTTTTAATATTTTTAATGGGAAATTTATATTTATTTTTATATAAATAATAATTTATATAAATATAAATAAATAAAATAAATTTCTAGAAAATTTTGAAAATTTGCCATTCACTAGAAAATTTCACAAAAAAATATAGCAAAATTGAATGAAATTTGTCATCGAAAAAAAAAAATGAAAAATTTTTATTGGGTCCATTAAAATCCCAGCAAAAAAAATTTGGAAGTTCTTCTCCAGACACAACTTTAAAAGTACTTCCAAAAATGCTCTCCCAACACTGTTCTTAATTTTTACTGCACAGGAAGTTCATTTGAGTCAATTTTTTTATAGCCCGCTTTTTTCATATTTTTAATAAGAAATTTATATTTATTTGTTTCAAATAGGTTTAAAACTTATTAAGAATTAATAAAATGGTACAAATTATTTAAATTTAGCCGAAACAAAATGTTAAATCCTTTCTGGAAAAATTGCGAATTTTTGAAAATATTTCATGACAAACTTTCCAGATAAAGATCGGGCGCCAATGCCAAACAAAGGTAGGACTTTTGATATGTTTCGACGTCGAAGAATACTAAGAAGAATACTAGACTCAATTTTTCTGAGAAATCTGTGTTGGTTAAAAGTTGGCCTTAAATTCTCAATAAAAAAATCGATCTACTTAATCCCAAAACAAAAATTCGGTCAATAATGCTATTCTATTTAGGAGTTTTTGTAACTTTTTTTCACACGAACTGTCTCTTTGTCACACCTGTTATTGGTTTTCGTTTTGTTTAAAAAATATTATTTGCATGAATTTTTAATTAATTAATCAATAATGCTATTCTATTTAGGAGTTTTTGTAACTTTTTTTCACACGAACTGTCTCTGTGTCACACCTGTTATTGGTTTTCGTTTTGTTTAAAAAATATTATTTGCATGCATTTTTAATTAATTATTTTAACAAAATTAAATAATATATTGATAATTTTGTTTTTCCTGATAATTGATAATTATATACATTTTTTTTTCTCAGTGTCTACATCTAAATGCATCACAAGGATGTAAGCAGGAGCTGCAAACATCAGCATCATCTAATGGCAAGTGTTTGCTATAAACAAAGATAACACAGAAAATTTCTACCAAACCTATACTAGAGACGGTTACGATAGCATAGATATCACTCAGCCTGTATGAATGGGTGTGGGGTGCATTTTTTTGTGTTTCTTGTTTTGGAAAATGTACAAAAATCAGACATGAAATGGAACACTAGCGCCAACTAAAGTTTAATGGTATCTCGACTTTTACTCTATGATAGCTGGCAGGCAACAGCAGCAGCAGCATTATAGAATGAATTCCTAGAGCATACTATCTGAGTTCATAACAAACAACATCATTGCCAATAGCGGCAGCAGTAGCAGCATCATCATCTGCTTTGTAGTAGAGGGTATATTACCAACACCCAAAAATGCATAAGGCCTGGCACAACTGATAAATGATGCGAGAGTTTTCACAAAAAGTTCCAATGGAAATTGGAGAGCTAGCTTTATTATTAAATAAAAACCCTAGGTCTGTGATCGGGCGCCAGTGTATATAGATTTATATAGATTTTTTTTTTTAATTTGATAGATTTTGCGGTAACATTTTCAAATTTGGTAGATTATTTTTGGTACAAGTGGCAATCGTGATCTTCACCCAAAAAATTGTAAATTTCCCACTAAAATGCTACAGATTAGGGACTTTCTCTGTGTTTCCCCAGAAATTTTGTATTTATCGATGATATTTTCTTTACTATCGTACATGTATGACATACCCATCACTTAAAAATTGCATTCCCATCCCCCTTAGAAAGGGCAAACCAAAATAATTTTCGATATTCAGTTATCATCTACATTTGGTATTTCAATTATTTTCTGACTAACTGATGTTATATAAAGCATCCATATATATTTTTTTGATATCTCTGGAATTGTGTAATGCTATAGAAAACGGCGAATAATAATGATCATTTTCATTTAAAAACCACATGTAAAATAAAGATAAAAAGCTTATCGATTCCAATACACCACTTTCGATACACCCCTCGACAAGTGAAGTAGAAGAGACCAAATATCACAAAACAGAAAATAACAAAAAATTCTACATACAAACCTACACCAATAGAGCTATATACAGAGAAATATTAACATCAGTAAATACAAAAGAACAAACAAACAAACAAACGTATTTACAAAACAGAAGCAGCCAAGCACAACAATATAATACAACAAGAGCAGCAGCAACAGCAGCAGCATCTGCAAGTATGCAGTTTTCATAGATAAGAAGAGCATTCATGAATTTCAAAGATAACAACAGAAACACAAAAATGTTCAAAATGAGCATGGTAGTGTGGTAGTGGAAATGGTGATGGTGGTACTCATTGGTGAGATATACATTTACCAGCAACACCCTCTCCCACTCCCAAAAAAAAAAAAAAAAAAAAACTCACCATAGAAATGATGTCTTTACAAATGACTCTTGTGAATGAGGTATGGGTGTATTGGCTGAGTATCACACAGTTTGAATATGCGTGTTGTTGGTGACCAATAGCAAAAAAAAAAAAAACCAAACATAAACACCAGAGCAGAGAGCAAAAAGATTGAGTGAGAGCAATAGGTAAAAGAATGCCACCCAACGACCAAGGCTAAAAAGGCTAAACTTAAAACGACTCAAATCTTGAAGTCCCCAAGCAGCACAATGATTAGCCATAAGAACATTGAAACTTTCTGAGAGTCTATAATAGTCCATCTGTAATGGTTTTTTAGTTCTTTTTTTCGCATGTAGAAGTTTAGATTACAATTTAAATGAACATATATGGAACAAGTAAGGAAAGTCTAAAGTCGGGCGGGGCCGACTATACTATACCCTGCACCACTTTGTAGATCAAATTTGGCACACGTGACTATATTACTAATTGTACTCCTAGTGCAAAATTTCAACCAAATTGGGACAAAACTCTGGCTTCTGGGGCCATATAACTCCATATCGGGCGAAACATATATATGGAAGCTATATCTAAATCTGAACCGATTTCAATCAAATTTGGCACACATGACTATACTACCAATTGTACTCCTTGCGCAAAATTTCAAGCTAATCGGGATAAAACTCTGGCTTCTGGGTCCATATAAGTGCATATCGGACGAAAGATATATATGGGAGCTATATCTAAATCTGAACTGTTTTCTTCCAAAATCAATAGGGTTCTATTCTGACCCAAATTAGGCACATGTGCCAAATTTGAAGGCGATTGGACTTAAATTGCGACCTAGACTTTGATCACAAAAATGTGTTCACAGACAGACGGACGGACAGACGGACATGGTTATATCGACTCAGGGACCCACACTGAGCATTATTGCCAAAGACACCATGTGTCTATCTCGTCTCCTTCTGGGTGTTACAAACATATGCACTAACTTATAATACCCTGTTCCACAGTGTGGCGCAGGGTATAAAAATTATCATCAAAAATCCACAAAATGTCAATTCAATGGGTGTTTTTTTTAGAAAATACATCAGGTATAGTAAAAATAAGCCAATTCCTATCCATTCAATTTATTATTTTTAGATGAAATTTAAGGCTTCAATTATCATAGTTAGAATGATCCAATTTAGGTCAAATATTCCCCGTTTGGTTCGATAATTTTTTTTTATAGAAAATTTTGTCGAAATTTTATTTCTATCGAATATTTTGTCGAAATTTTATTTCTATAGAAAATTTCGTCGAAATTTTATTTCTATAGAAAATTTCGTCGACACTTTATTTCTATAGAAAATTTCGTCGAAATTTTATTTCTAGAGAAAATTTTGTCGAAATTTTATTTCTATGGAAAATTTCGTGGAAATTTTGTTTCTATAAAAAACTGCGTCGAAATTTTATTTCTATAGAAATTTTGTCGAAATTTTATTGCTATAGAAAATTTTGTCATAAATTTATATCTATAGAAAATTTAGTCAAAATTTCATTTCTATAAAAATTTTGTAAAAATTTTATTTCTATAGAAAATTTTGTCAAAATTTGTGGAAATTTTGTTTCTATAAAAACTGCGTCGAAATTTTATTTCTAAAGAAATTTTGTCGAAATTTTATTGCTATAGAAAATTTTGTCATAAATTTATATCCATAAAAAATTTAGTCAAAATTTTATTTCTATAAAAATTTTGTCAAAATTTTATTTCTATAGAAAATTTTGTCAAAATTTTATTTCTATAGAAAATTTTGTCAAAATTTTATTTCTATAGAAAATTTCGTCGAAATTTTATTTCTATAGAAAATTTTGTCAAATTTTTATTATATTTTTATAGAAAATTTTGTCAAATGATCCAATTTAAGTCAAATATTCCCTGTTTGGTTCCATAACTTGTAATAAAAAATTTCGTCGCAATTTTTTTTCTATAGAAAATTTCGCCGAAATTTTATTTCTATAGAAAATATCGACGACATTTTATTTCTATAGAAAATTTCGTGGAAATTTTGTTTCTATAAAAACTGCGTCGAAATTTTATTTCTAAAGAAATTTTATTGCTATAGAAAATTTTGTCATAAATTTATATCCATAGAAAATTTAGTCAAAATTTTATTTCTATAAAAATTTTGTCAAAATTTTATTTCTATAGAGAATTTTGTCAAAATTTTATTTCTATAGAACATTTTGTCAAAATTTTATTTCTATAGAAAATTTCGTCGAAATTTTATTTCTATAGAAAATTTTGTCAAACATAGTTAAAATGATCCAATTTAGGTCAAATACTTCCCGTTTGGTTCCATAACTTTTAATAAAATTTTTTTTTCTATAGAAAATTTCTTCGAAATTTCGTTTCTTTAGGAAATTTCGTCGAAATTTTGTTTCTTTACAAAATTGCGTCGAAATTTCGTTTCTTTAGGAAATTTCGTCGAAATTTTGTTTATTTAGAATATTGCGTCAAAATTTTATTTCTATAGAAAATATCGTCGACATTTTATTTCTATAGAAAATTTCGTCGAAATTTTATTTCTAGAGAAAATTGTGTCGAAATTTTATTTCTATAGAAAGTTTTGTCAAAATTTTATTTCTATAGAAATTTTGTCGAAATTTTATTGCTATAGAAAGTTTTGTCATAATTTTATTTCTATAGAAAATTTTGTCAAAATTTTATTTCTATAAGAATTTTGCCAATATTTTATTTCTATAGAAAATTTTGTCAAATTTTTATTTCTATAGAAAATTTTGTAAAAATTTTATTTCTATAGAAATTTTTGCCAATTTTTTTTTTTAATAGAAAATTTTGTCAAAGTTTTCTTTCTATAGAAAATTTCGTGGAAATTTTGTTTCTATAAAAAAGACTGCGTCGAAATTTTATTTCTATAGAAAATTTTGTCGACATTTTATTACTATAGAAAACTTTATCAAAATTGTACTCCTATAGAAAATTTTGTCGAAACTTTATTTCTATAGAAATTTTGTCGAAATTTTATTGCTATAGAAAATTTTATCATAATTTTATTTCTATAGAAAATTTTGTCAACATTTTATTTCTATAAAAAAAAATTGTCAAACTTTTACTTCTATAAACAATTTTGTCAAAATTTTATTTCTATAGAAATTTTGGAAAATCGTTTACAAAATTTTATATCTATAGAAAATTTTGTCAATATTTTATTTCTTTAGAAAATTTTATCAAAATGTTATTTCTATAGAAAATTTGGAAATCATTTACAAAATTGTATAACTACATAAAATTGTGTCAACATTTTTTTTTGAAAATTTTGTCAAAATTTTATTTTTTTAGAAAATTCTGTCAATAGAAAATTTTGTCAAAATTTTATTTCAGTAGAAAATTTTGTCAAAATCTGACTTCTATAGAAAACTTTATCAAAATTGTATTTCTCTGGAAAATTTTTACCAAAATTTTATTTCTATAGAAAATTTCGTCGAAATCTTATTTCTATAAAAAGTTTCGTCGAAATCTTATTTCTGTAGAAAACTTTATTGAAATTGTTTTCTATGGAAAATTTTATCGAAATTGTATTTCTATGGAAAAGTTCGTCAAAATTTTATTTCTATGGAAAATTTCGTCTAAATTTTAATTCTATAGAAAATTTCATCAAAATTTTATTTCTATATAAAATTTCATCGATATTTTATTTTTACGGAAAATTTTGTCAAATTCGTCGCTCTTAAGAACATCTTATTCTTTACAAAATTTGGTCCAATTTTTTTATCGAATATCTGGTCGAAATTTTTTTTTTATAGAACATCTGGTCGAAATATTTCTATAGAAAATTTCGATGAAATTTTATTTTTATAGAAAATTTCGTCAAAATGTTATTTCTATAAAAATTTCGTCGAAATTTTATTTCTATAGAAAATTCTGTTAAATTTTTATTTCTATAGAAAATTTCGTCGATCTTTAGAAAATCTGATTCTTTAGAAAATTTGGTCCAATTTTTTATAGAATATCTGATCGAAATTTTTTTATAGAACATCTGATCGAAATGTTTCTATGGAAAATTTCGACGAAATTTTAATTTAATGAAAAAATTTACATTTAAATAGAATTGAAAATCTTTTGTAAGGTCTTTTATAAATGTTTTTATAAGGTTCTGTAGCACCATGTCTCTCAAAGCATTTTAATAATTGCGTTAAAAAATTAAACTTTAGAATCAAACCCAATATAAACCGGAACATGGATGTTTAACCTTAAACATTATGCATATAGGGGATGTTAAAAATGGTCCAGACAACAAGACCCACCAACCATACAGCAACAAATCGCCACCATTACCAATATCACCACTCTCCGTTTTCCCATTCGCTTATCATAAAACGCCCACTTTATCTTTCACAAAAAGGAATAATTATATACCCTCTCCATATGATGATGATGAGTTAAACACACACTGCGCATTCACTACTGGTGGCATAACAACCAAAATGACAATCTCATCACAGTATGTCCATACGTTCGCCCCCCAAATCCATCTATTCATACATCCTACCAAGCAGCAGCCGGAGAAAAAAAAAGATTTACACAACGATGTGAAAAGTCAAATGACTTTGAAATTAATGATGGGAAAAACTATGAAATGAACATTAGCTTTTTATCCTTCCACAAGCAAGTGATGCTGCTGCGACTGCACTCCCATCCTGATAGACTCGTACTGATGATGATGCTATTGTTGTTGCCATTACCATTCTATGAAACACTTTCCTTTCTTTTTGCTCCTAGCTCTTGCCATTCTGTTTCTCAGCGATATGGTTAAGGGTGACTTTTGAAAAATTTATAATGATAGATAAGGAACACTTTTCAAAAAAAAAATCCAAATACATAAAGTATAATCACTGGGGATTAAAGGCGATAAGAGAATGAACCAACAAAAAACTGAACATGAAATAAGCAGTATGGGAAAGAATACAGAAGATGGATTCCAAAATGTGATTATCAATGAAAGATGGAAGTTTGAGAAAATCTGTTCATATTTCATTTTTAAATATGAAGTAAATTTCTAATCAGCAAACAGAAAAGATCAGATTGAGAAAAATCTCTATGAAATGCATGGACATTAAAGATAAGAACAAATAAGAACAAATAAAGTAGCTGGGAAAATATTTCATTAAATCTAAATACAGACAAATTTATAGTCTCCATTGGACGCCAGTTTTAAATTAAATCCTATTCTTAAATAAGTAATCCTCAAAATGAAATAGATAGGAAACACTTAGCAAATCTATAAAAAAGTTATACGTTTTTATCGCTTGAACCAGCCTTATGACATAAAAAATTCGTCGAAATGAAGAAATACAAATTTTTAAAAATTTTCTATTGAAATACAATTTTACGAAATTTTCTTTAGAATACAATTTTGACGAAATTTTCTATAGAAATAAAATTTTTAGGAGATTTTGTATAAAAATTTAAATTTTGACAAAATTTTCTATAGAAATCTAATTTTGACAAAATTTTCTGTTTAACTAAAATTTTGACAACATTTTCTATAGAAATAAAATGTTGACAAAATTTTCTGTAGAAATAAAATATTGAAAAAATTTTCTATAGAACTAAAATTTTGACAAAATTTTGTAAAGAAATAAAATTTTGACAAAAATTTCTATAGAAATAAATAAAAAAGAAATAAAATTTTGACAAAATTCTCTATAGAAATAAATTTTTTACAAAATTTTCTATAGAAATGAAATATTGACAAAATTTTCTATAGAAATAAAATGTTGACAAAATTTTCAATAGAAATTAAATTTTGAGAAAATTTTTTGTTGAAATAAAATTTTGACAAAATTTTCTATAGACATAAAATGTTTACGCAATTTCTATAGAAATAAAATTTCAATGAAATTTTCTATAGAAATAAAATTTTGACAAAATTTTCTATAGAAATAAATTTTTTACAAAATTTTCTATAGAAATAAAATATTGACAAAATTTTCTATAGAAATAAAATATTGACAAAATTTTCTATAGAAATAAATTTTTTACAAAATTTTCTATATAAATAAAATATTGACAAAATTTTCTATAGAAATAAAATTTTGAGAAAATTTTCTATAGAAATAAAAATTTTGACAACATTTACAACAAAAAAAGTACAAACCAACAATAAAAAACAAAACACGAATGAAGTAAGAGGAAGCACGCTCAAAATAAACCCAGCCAACTGCACTCAAGTCGATGATTTGATAGTGGCAAAGGAAAAGCCGGCTATCATAAACCTTTTTTCGGAGGGTTCAAGTGTGGTTCACTTTGGGTTTAGTGAACTGCCTGAATTTATTCTGATAATTGGTTGATAGTTCTGCGGCAAGTAGAGGATGCTGATGAGGAATGTGGTATTTCCGAAATGTGCGCCCATCCAACCATCTTGCAGTCTATAGGGCTTTGCCCAAATAAATGTGACAAACATTCTTTTTCTCTGTTGGTTAAGCTACACTTGTGGTTTAGTCAACACAATCATTTTAAACCTGAGATCAAAACAACAAATATGAAATAAAATTTTGGCAAAATTTTCTTTGGAAATAAAATTTTAAAAAAGTTTTCTGTAGAAATTAAATTTGAAAAAATTGTCAATACAAATAAAATTTTGACAAAATTGTCGATAGAAATAAAATTTTAACAAAATTTTCTATAGAAATAAAATTTTTAGAATTTTCTATAGAAATAAAATTTTGACAAAATTTTCTATAGAAATAAAATTTTTAGAATTTTCTGTAGAAATAAAATTTTAAGAAAATTTTCTATAGAAATAAAACTTTGACAAAATATTCTATAGAAATAAAACTTTGACAAAATATTCTATAGAAATAAAATTTTGACAAAATTTTCTATAGAAATAAAATTTTTAGAATTTTCTATAGAAATAAAAATTTTTAGAATTTTCTGTAGAAATAAAATTTTGACAAAATTTTCTATAGAAATAAAATTTTGACAACATTTTCTATAGAAATAAAATTTTGACAACATTTTCTATAGAAATAAAATGTTAACAAAATTTTCTATTGAAATAAAATTTTGACAAAATTTTCTATAGAAATAAAATTTTGATAAAATTTTCTGTAGAAATTAAATTTTGACAAAATTTTGTATAGAAATAAAATTTTTACAAGATTTTCTATAGAAATCAAATTTTGACAAAATTTTCTATAAAAATAAAATTTTGACAAAATTTTCTATAGAAATAAAATTTTGACAAAATTTTCTGTAGAAATAAAGTGTTGACAAAATGTTCTATAGACATAAAATTTTGACCAAATTTTCTTTAGCAATAAAATTTTGACAAAATTTTCTTTAGAAATAAAATTTTGACAAAATTTTCTTTAGAAATAAAATATTGACAAAATTTTCTATAGAAATAAAATATTGACAAAATTTTCTATAGAAATAAATTTTTTACAAAATTTTCTATAGAAATAAAATATTGACAACATTTTCTATAGAAATAAAATGTTGACAAAATTTTCTATAGGAATAAACTTTTGACAAAATTTTCTATAGAAATAAAATTTTGACAAAATTTTCTTTAGAAATAAAATATTGACAAAATTTTAATTAGAAATAAAATTTTGACAACATTTTCTATAGAAATAAAATATTGACAAAAATTTTTATAGAAATAAAATTTTGACAACATTTTCTATAGAAATACACTTTTGACAAAATTTTCTATAGAAACACAACTTAGACGAAATTTTCTATAGAAATAAAATTTTGACAAAATTTTCTATAGAAATAAAACATTGACAAAATTTTCTATAGAAATAAAATGTTTAGGAAAATTTCTATAGAAATAAAATTTTGACAAAATTTTCTATAGAAATAAAATTTTGACAAAATATTCTATAGAAATAAAATTTTGACAAAATTTTCTATAGAAATAAAATCAATACAAATAAAATTTTGCGAAAGTTTTCTATAGAAATAAATTTTTTAAAAAATTTTCTATAAAATAAAATTTTGACAAAATTTTGTATAGAAATAAAATTTTTACAAAATTTTCTATAGAAATAACATTTTGACAAAATTTTCTATAGAAATAAAATTTTGACAAAATTTTCTATAGAAATAAAATTTTGACAAAATTTACTGTAGAAATAAAATTATGACAACATTTTCTATGGAATTAAAATTTTGACAAAATTTTCTATAGAATTTTGACAAAATTTCTTATAGAAATAAAATTTTAACAAAATTTTCTATGGTAAATTTTGAAAAAAATGTATAATCTACAGCACCAAGTATTTTCTATTTATACTTTTGAATTCATTGACTATTGCTTCTCAATCTCCTTAATGTATTTCTGATTATGATTGCATTGCCATTATCCTTTTAACATTGGTCATAACCTCAAGAGGATAACTCTTCACTATGCTTTTGCAGAACAAATCGATTTCAAGCTCTTAATTAATGGGCGTTTCTTTCAACAAAAAGTGACACTGAGAAAGAAATCTCACAATCATCAAGGAAATGATTTTTTGTTGTCCAACAACCCATCATTTGGTCAATTTTAATATCTTAGCCCTTGGTAGATAAATGCTGACATCAACCCCCTTTTTTAAGGGAATCATAAACGAATTAATGACGTCCCACTCCCCAGGCCCTTCGCATACCCTGGCTTCTATCCACACCTCTGTTAACTGGTACCACAAATGATTGAACTTTCCATCAACAGAAATTCAAAAAAGCCAATGGATATCCATAACCCATAATCCCATTACAGGCGATGTTGGTGTATGGGAAAAAATGTCAATGGCCTGGCCAGAAGATAAGAAGGCAAGCAGGAAAAGAGAAAGGCAAAAAAACAGATACGATGTGCCATCCATAATGAGTGTTGGTGCAACAGAATAAAATGTGAAATAAATGAACACAAATCACCATCATCGACACCCAAGTGAAACAAAATCCCAAAGGATACTGGAACGAGTTTGGTTTCTATGGCAAGTCAATGAAGGACTATGGTTGGCACAAGATTAACACTTTTTTATTGGCTTTATAATGGCTAGTGATTGCGAACGGGCTTAGGGAAATGGTGGTAAGGGTAACTAATAAACTTGTTGGCTTAATGCTCTATTTTCCCACCCCATTAAGGCTATCCACCACCATTGCCATCATTTATGGCACCTATCTTTGAATATCAGGGTAAAAGAAGGAAAACCTTCCGCTTCTCTCCCTCTCTCATGGAAAAAACCACAATCATTGTTATAAATATGAATTAACTTTCAAATTTACGATAGGTTGAAGGGTCTTTTTATTGAGGGGTTAACTGGGAATATTACTGAAGAAATTCTTTTGGCCCGGAAGTTGAGAGCAACCAAACAAAAAAAGAAAGGATTTGCAAATGCTACAAAAAGTATTTAAGGATAACACCAAACGTTGGCCCCACACACACACGTACACAAAGACGCACACGTTTATATTCTTTGTGTAACCCCCACCCCAACAAAACGTTGAAATGATAAAAAGGATATTTTTTATGTCCTTTTTATTCTTATCTCTTCGAAAACATACACATAATATCCCGAAGAGTTGAAAGAAAAGAACTGGTCATGACTTCCAATCATCACCATCGGCAGCGAATATGAAATAGTGAATGGAAGGTGCGATGGTGGGGGAATAAACCAAATTATCCTGAATAAACTCTCCGTTGGAAGGGTCCACAGGATACGTGACGAAATGTAAGAGAAATTTCGCCATAAAACTACGACATTGAATTTTATTAACCAATTTTTCCAGTTTTTTTTTTTGTGTGCCGAATTCATCAATATTTTATGAGTCTTATAGCATTGGTATTGAATTTTGACCTTACCGATCATTGTGGCTAACTATATGAGTTAGTTTTAAAGGAAAATTGGATTAAATTAGAAGTTTACTTTTTATATATGAATTATTTTATTTTTAAACATACCTCTGCTGTCTACTGTCATGTCTTCAGTTGAATCAGAACAATCACCTGTAAAATAAAAGCAAATATAGTTTTAGTAAGAATTTGCAATTGGGTTTTGTATTAATAATAATTAAAAACTTTTAATAACATAATTTTACAATAAGGGTTTTAAGTACTTGATGAAAAAAATGTTGAAAAAGTTTTCTATAGAAATAAAATTTTGACAAAATTTCTTATAGAAATACAATTTTGATAATTTTTTTATAGAAATACAATTTTGACAAAATTCTCTACAAAAATAAAATTTTTCTATAGAACTAACATTTTGACAAAATTTTCTATAGAAATAAAATTTTTACAAAATTTTCTGTAGAAATACAATTTTGACAAAATTTTCTATAGAAACACAATTTAGACGACATTTTCTATAGAAATAAAATGTTTACAAAATTTTCTGTAGAAATAAAATTTTGACAAAATTTTCTGTAGAAATAAAATTTTGACAAAATTTTCTATAGAAATAAAATTTTGACAAAATTTTCTATAGAAATAAAATTTTGACAAAATTTTCTATAGACATAAAATTTTGACAAAATTTTCCATAGAAATAAAATTTTGATAAAATTTTCTATAGAAATAAAATTTTTGATAAAATTTTCTATAGAAATAAAATTTTGACAAACTTTTTCATAGAAATAAAATTTTGAAATTTTCTATGGAAATAAAATTTTGACAAAACTCTAAAAAAAATAAAATTTTCTTTAGAAATATAATTTTGACAAAATTTTCTATAGAAAAAAATTTTGACAAAAGTTTCTACAATCTAAATTTTTCTATAGAATTTTGACAACATTTTCTATATAAATAAAATTTTGACAAAATTTTCTATAGAAATAACATTTTGACAAAATTTTCTATGGCAATAACATTTTGGTAGACTTTTGACAAAATTTTCTATAGTAATAAAATTTTGACAAATTTTTCTATAGAAATAATATTTGGATCAAATTTTTTATAGAAATAAAATTTTGATCAAATTTCTATAGAAATAAAATTTTGACAAAATTTTCTATAGAAAAATATTTTGACAAAACTTTCTACATTCTAAATATTTCTATAGAATTTTGACAACATTTTCTATGGAAATAAAATATTTGATAAAATTTTCTATAGAAATAAAATTTCGACAAAATTTTCTATAGAAATAAAATTTTGGCAAAACTTTCTATAGAAATAAAATTTTAATCAAATTTGCAATAGAAAAAACAAAATTTTCTATAGAAATAAAATTTAGACAAAATTTTCTATAGAAATAAAATTTTAATCAAATTTGCTATAGAAAAAAAAATTGACAAAACCTTCTACGTTCTACATTTTTCTATAGAATTTTGACAAAATTTTCTATGGAAATAAAATTTTGACAACATTTTCCATAGAAATACAATTTTAACAAAATTTTCTATAGAAAGAAAGTTTTGACAAAATTTTCTATAGAAATAAAATTTTGACCAAATAATGACAATTTCGACGAATATCTCTTTTATTATTTTGTTTCTTTTTTTTACAATAATGACTTTTAATATTTTTAGTTTAATGGTCAACATCGCCCTGGTCCTCGAGAGTCGCATTTCATTGTAGATTTGCTATCCGATGTAGATTTGTTGTGGATAGTATTTTCTTTTGTTGTATTTTAGTTTAAATATCAACAACAAAATGTAAAAACCCTTCATTACTTTGGTGCACTTGAAGTCGTATAGTGGGTTTTATAAGGCCTTTGTGATTTAATTTTATTATTATTATTCTACTTATTCTACTTTGAATATATTTTTATTAGGGACGAAAAAAATAAAAGAAAATCTTTGTAAATTAATTAAATAAAATAAATTTAAATGAGCTTATATTGAATTAAATTGATTTAAAGATATACATTTCCCACAATCTTCATCCGATTTGCAAAAATGAAAAAAACTGTGGAATATATAATAAATATAATATTATGTATATAATAAATATAATATTTTATAAAATATTTTATTTTTATATTAAAATGGATTATCCATTGATCTAATCCAAGTAAAATTAAAACAAAAATATTACTAAGCATAATAAATGGCTAAATGCCTTATATTAAGGCCTTCGGCATATAAAAATCCTATTCGAACCATTGTGGGGAGTACCATGACTAGTTTTCTGTACGTTGTTACATATGGATAAATATCTTAGTATGTCCGAATGGTCACAGGCTTATTTGTTTGTATGTGTGTGTTAGTGTCTAGAGCTATTTTACTTGTATATTTGTATGGATGTGTATGTTTGTTAGTTTTGATGATTATATTTTACTGATATGACCACTTCAAGGAATTATAATAACAATAATAACAACAATCCGCAGAATTCCTTTTATTATATTTTTCTCGGTTTGTTTTTAGATTTAAGATATCAACAAAACGAGAGAGGAAAAAAAAAATTGGTGCCCAAGTAACAACAAGCACCGAATATGCTTCACCGCCAACATCACCACCGAAGCCAGTACGAAATTGGAATATGAAGATGATGATAATAACCCAACTGGTGCTGTTGATGATGAGGAGGATGATGTCCATGGCCACTTAGCTGGGACAGGGAAGGCTTTAAGATCATCACCATGATATTATTGTTGATGATTATGATGACGGCAACGGCATGGCATCCCGTACTCTGGAGGCTCTCTAAATTGGTTGGCAGTACGTTACATTTTTAAATAATTTTAATTTAAGATTAAATTAAATTAAATGCAATTCAATTCAATTTTTGTGAATGAAATTATTCATTCATTTTTTATTCATTTATTTGTAATAAATTTCATTTCATTTCAATTCATTTCAATTCATTTCAATTCAATTCAATTCAATTCAATTCAATTCAATTCAATTAAATTAAATTAAATTCAATTTAATTCAATTCAATTCAATTCAATTCAATTCAATTCAATTCAATTCAATTCAATTCAATTCAATTCAATTTAATTTAATTTAATTTAATTTAATTTAATTCAATTCAATTCAATTCAATTCAATTCAATTCAATTCAATTCAATTCAATTCAATTCAATTCAATTCAATTCAATTCAATTCAATTCAATTCAATTCAATTCAATTCAATTCAATTCAATTCAATTCAATTCAATTCAATTCAATTCAATTCAATTCAATTCAATTCAATTCAATTCAATTCAATTCAATTCAATTCAATTCAATTCAATTCAATTCAATTCAATTCAATTCAATTCAATTCAATTCAATTCAATTCAATTCAATTCAATTCAATTCAATTCAATTCAATTCAATTCAATTCAATTCAATTCAATTCAATTCAATTCAATTCAATTCAATTCAATTCAATTCAATTCAATTCAATTCAATTCAATTCAATTCAATTCAATTCAATTCAATTCAATTCAATTCAATTCAATTCAATTCAATTCAATTCAATTCAATTCAATTCAATTCAATTCAATTCAATTCAATTCAAATTAAATTAAATTAAATTAAATTAAATTAAATTAAATTAAATTAAATTAAATTAAATTAAATTAAATTAAATTAAATTAAATTAAATTAAATTAAATTAAATTAAATTAAATTAAATTAAATTAAATTAAATTAAATTAAATTAAATTAAATTAAATTAAATTAAATTAAATTAAATTAAATTAAATTAAATTAAATTAAATTAAATTAAATTAAATTAAATTAAATTAAATTAAATTAAATTAAATTAAATTAAATTAAATTAAATTAAATTAAATTAAATTAAATTAAATTAAATTAAATTAAATTAAATTAAATTAAATTAAATTAAATTAAATTAAATTAAATTAAATTAAATTAAATTAAATTAAATTAAATTAAATTAAATTAAATTAAATTAAATTAAATTAAATTAAATTAAATTAAATTAAATTAAATTAAATTAAATTAAATTAAATTAAATTAAATTAAATTAAATTAAATTAAATTAAATTAAATTAAATTAAATTAAATTAAATTAAATTAAATTAAATTAAATTAAATTAAATTAAATTAAATTAAATTAAATTAAATTAAATTAAATTAAATTAAATTAAATTAAATTAAATTAAATTAAATTAAATTAAATTAAATTAAATTAAATTAAATTAAATTTAATTTAATTTAATTTAATTAAATTAAATTAAGTAGTAAACCCCTATCTCACTTAATTAGACCTAACAATTAATCTCAGGTATATTCTAAAATATAAATTCATTGGCACTTGCCATTAGGGTTTTTAAATGCTTTAGTTTTTCCAAAAACAAAGATAACTCGTAACAGATATGGCCAGAGAAAAGAAAGAATATCCTGGCATTAGAAATGATGGCATACAATTGCATATGTGTTAAATAAGGATATATGGTTGTTGTTTGTTTTTTGGTTTTATGGCTGTATTCAGGATTTTTATCACATATGTAGTCATGCATAGGTAGGAATACCACTAACTCGCTGGTTGAATGTAACTTTAATCGTTCTAACCTAAAAATATGCAGGTAGATATACCAGACACATCCTTGTGTGTTTTGTTTTTGTATCTATGGACTATGTGTGTGTGTGTGCATGGGCGATGGTGAGTATTTGTAAGGATTTAATGAAATTTGTTCTCACTAAGTTGGCGGTAGTGATATTACTGGTTGTTTTGGTAATTAGAAAAACTACAATAACAAAAAATGTTTCAAAATTACATTTTTAAATAGAATTTAATTTAAATTTAATTAGTTTACCGTCTGATAAGATTAGAAATTGCAGTGTTGTAGTTATTGTAGTTATTTAGTAACACTTGAGTGGATGATAAAGCAAATGGGTATTTATTTATTGGATATTCAAATGTAGGTTTATATGTGATCCTGTGGATTTGTTGCAATTCTTTAGCTATAGAAAAATATAATATTTGATTTAATGTTGCAAAATGTATGAACATTATTTATAAGGGCGATATTCAAAAGCAAAGGAGGCATTTTAAAGACGAGAGAAAAATTTAGAAAATATTTAATGATAATTTTATAAATTTTGTTATTTGAAATTCCCATCCAATTTAAAATTTTCTCCAATTCTACTTCGATATGATTTATTAATATGAAAAATAAAATTATATGCAGAATTTATCACAAAAATTTCAGTTATTTTCTTGATAACGAAAAAATGTTAAATATTGGATAATTTGCATTTTGCAATATACCAAAGAGCTGATAAGTTTGGCATGAATACAATTCCACAACGCGTTACATATTCAAAAAAAAACTTTTCTAGTCAAACTTGGTGACGAGGAACGACAAGCCTTCATCGAGATATTTAAATTGGTGGAATGTTCTCATATAAGAAATATGAATAACCCAATTTTTTCTAACATAATGACTTTTCATTTGCTATTTTGGAATAACTTTGTTTAGTAAATTTTCGAAAAAATTATATCGATTTATATCGATTTGTAGCAAATGAGGTACGAAATGATAATACAATATTGGCATCTTCTTAAAGATAAAATCAATATCCAATACGAACTCCAAAGGAGTTGTTTAGAATGGATTACTGAAATTGAAAAATTGATGTATGGTATTGAGTGATTTGAAAATCGATTTGACTGTCCATAAATGCCATCCTTGATGGGGGCATAGTAATATTGTCATTACACACATCGAAATATCGATTTCCGGCACTTATGACTCTTTAAGAGGATATAACTATGTCCGTCTGCCTGTGGTAATCATGCTACAGTCTTCAATTATGTAGCAGGCGCCCCGAAATTTCGCACAGATTAGATTTTTTTGTCTGCAGGGAGACAGGTTCGAAGATGGACTATTTCAGCCAAGATTTTTATAGGGCTCCTATAAACTGTAACTTTTATACGATTTGCCCGAAATCTTGATGTATTTCAGAACTACAAAGATGTGTGCCGAATATGTTGTGTATCGGTTCATGTTTTGGTATAGCTCCATATAGACCAATTTCCCGATATTACTTCTTGGAATTTTTATCCGATTTTCTTGAAGTTGTAAATCTAGAGGTATATTAGGCCCACAAAGATCTGAGACGAATTTAATTTTTATCGTCTCATTGGTAAAGAATCTATATAGACCAACCTCCCGATTTCATTTCGTCTAAGTCTAAATATTAATTACTTTGAGGTTTTTTTTTTTAAATTATTTTGACTCCTTTAAATTACAAAGTGTTTAATACTGTGACGAAGCGATTAAATATCGTATTCGCGAAATATTGGGAAAAATAAATAAAATATTAAAAAAAAACACCTCGAGCTTGAAAAAAACATGAATTTATTATTCTAACAAACGGTCGATTTATTATTCTAACAAAACGGTCGACCAGGTCGAATCTTATGTACCCTCTACCATGGATTGCGTAGAAAGTTCTACTAAAGACTGTCGTCCACAATCGAATTACTTGGGTTGTGATAATACTTTCCGATGACCTTGCCATCTTAAAACTTCTTAACATCGTCCTCTAAATTGTAAGTTAGTCCATAGGTGGTATATATTAAACTAAAAAAAAACAGATTAAATATGTATATAATTCAGCTCTTGACCCGGTATATGGTATATAGGGAAGTGTATAAATAATTACCAACGGATATGAAGTTTTGAGCGGTAAGCCGAATTGAAATACGGGGGTCGCTTTATAAGGGGGCTATATACAATTACGATCCAATTTTGGCATGGTTGTTAGCGGCCATATACTAACACCACGTACCAAATTTCAACCGACTCGGATGAAATTTATTACTCCTAGAGGCTCCGGACGTCAAATCTGGGGATCGGGACTATATATAATTATGGACCGATATGGACGAATTTTTGCATGGCCTTTAGGGACCATATTCTGAATCCACCTACCAAATTTCAACCGGATCGGATAAATTTTGTTCCTCAAAGAGGCTTTGGAGGTCAAATCTGGGGATATGTTTATATGGGGCCTATATATAATTATGGTTCGATGTGGACCAATTTTTGCTTGGTTATTAGAGACCATATACTAACACCATGTACCAAATTTCAACCGGTTCGGATGAAATTTGTTTTTCTTAGAGGCTCCGCATAATTATGGGCATAACTTAGGGCTATACATAATTATGGGCCGATATGGACCAATTTTTGCATGGTTGTTAGAGACCATATACTAACACCACGTACCAAATTTCGACCGGATCGGATATTTGCTCCTCAAAGAGGCTTTGGAGGTCAAATCTGGGGATCGGTTTATATGGGGACTATATATAATTATGGACCGATATTTTTGCATGGTAGTTAGGGACCATATTCTAAATCCACTAACCAAATTTCAACCCAATCGGATGAATTTTGCTCCTCCAATAGGCTCCGGAGGTCAAATCTGGGATTGGTTTGTGTAGGGCCTATATATAATTATGGTTCGATGTCGACCAATTTTTGCTTGGTTATTAGAGACCATATACTAACACCATGTACCAAATTTCAGCCGGATCGGATGAAATTTGTTTTTCTTAGAGGCTTCGCAAGCCAAATCTGGGGATCGGTTTATATGGGGGCTATATATAATTATGGACCGATGTGGACCAATTTTTGCATGGTAGTTAGGGACCATATTCTAAATCCACTTACCAAATTTCAACCGAATCGGATGAATTTTGCTCCTCCAATAGGCTCCGGAGGTCAAATCTGGGGATCGGTTTATATGGGGACTATACATAATTATGGTTCGATGTGGACCAATTTTTTCTTGGTTATTAGAGACCATATACTAACACCATGCACCAAATTTCAACAGGATCGGATAAAATTTATTTTTCTTGGAGGCTCCGCAAGCCAAATTTGGGGATCGGTTTATATAGGGGCTATATATAATTATGGACCGATGTGGACCAATTTTTGCTTGGTTATTAGAGACCATATACTAACACCATGTACCAAATTTCAGCCAGATCGGATGAAATTTGTTTTTCTTCGAGGCTCCGCAAGCCAAATCTGGGGATCGGTTTATATGGGGGCTATACGTAAAAGTGAACCGATATGGCCCATTTGCAATACCATCCGACCTACATCAATAACAACTACTTGTGCCAAGTTTCAAGTCGATAGCTAGTTTCCTTCCGAAGTTAGCGTGATTTCAACAGACGGAAGGACGGACATACTTAGATCGACTCATAATTTCACCACGACCCAGAATATACGAGTATATACTTTATGGGGTCTTAGAGCAATATTTCGATGTGTTACTAACGGAATGACAAAGTTCATATACCCCCATCATATGGTGGAGGGTATAAGAACTAATAATTATCAATAATATTATTCGATAAAATTTTGTTATAATTTTTTATCGATTGGTTTCCCAATATCACCAACATATTTCCAATTAAAAGTTTGATTGAAGTAGGAAAGTTTTTCAATTAAAAAATTAAATGATACTATTAACATTTTAATCAAACTGGAATCATTAAGTCAATTACGTCAATGATTGAATTTTGTTTTAAATGTTCAAATACAAAATTAATTGATACAATTAACTTTTTAATCAAACTCGGAAGAGTAAGTCAGTTCAAAAATTATGGATATTTTTTTAATTGATTGTTTTTTTGGAAACAATTAATTTTTGAATCAAACTAAAAAGGGTTAAAAAAAGTTCAAGAAAGTGATTGAAATATACTATAGTTTCGTTTTTAATTAAAAATTAATTGAATTATTATTAATTAATTGAATTTTGCAATCAACATGAATTAAAAATTTCATTGAATCAATAAAAAATTAATTGAAATTTGCTAATGAAATCAATTAATTTTTTAATCAAGTATTTTGTTGATGCCCAATTAAAACTGTGATTGAAGCTATCATTTTCGTGAGACAATTCAATTAAAAAATTAATTGGATCAATTAATTCTGTGATTGCAACAGGAAAAAATGTTTTTGTGTTATCGAATTTTGTTATCGATAATTTTCAGTAAGAAAAAAAATTTACAAGCAATATATTCACAAATATAAATTAAAATCAATTTGACAGTTCATGATGTTAAATTAATTTCATTTGCATAACTATAGAAATTTCAGCGATATCGCAAATCCATTTTCATTGAATAAATTTAAAATCGATTTGATTTTTATAATTCAAAAAATTTCATCGACAATCAAATAATCGATTTACGATTAATTAATTTGCGAGGTTGAAAAAATAATTTTAATTTTTTGTTTGTACACTAAAAAAAAACGTTTACTTGAACTCAAAGCAGCCAATTAAGGATTTTGATATCGATTTCGAGCCAAAGATGTCACTTCTTTAAAATAAAGAAAACTTTTAGGGAACTATAGAGCTTTGAATCTAGACTCTTCAAATTTAAAATTAAGTTACAAAGCTCATTTTCTCGTTTTTCGATATATTAACAAAGATATGAATGTACAAATAAATGCCATTTAGAAATTCCAAATTATAATAGATCCTACAAAGTAAAGAAAAATTCTTAATATCAAAACGAACAAAAAAAAATAACCAAAGATGAAAGATCGTCAAAATAAGAATTAGACCCAATATTTCAGTTAATTTAAAGATTATTTCCATAAATCAAATATGTTTTTCTTTACTTTAAAAAAATACCCACATTTCAAAGACATGCGACGTTAACTGAGAGACCCAATTTCAAAGATTCGTGTCATATATGTAAAGGAAAAAAATATTAAACCAAAGTTTGTGAATTTTCTTTTGATTGATATGCCCTTATTTTTAAGATATTTATCCTTAATATTGTGTTAGGTATCCTGAAATTTTATTTTTTTTTCAGTGTAATAAATAAAAAATTATACCTCTCAAAATATCACATGTCTAATATCTTTTTATTAGTTTTCATAAGTAACATTATAAATATTATTGACATTTTATATTTTTTCGATATATTATAAATTAATATTAATTCCAAATATCCAAATTATTTTCCAAATATGAATAAAATTATTGGAAAAAATTTTTGTTTTGTTTTGTTGTTAGCACCTAATCTTTTTTATATTTATTTTCATAATTTATTATGATTGTAAATCTGATAATAAATAAATTAATAAAAATAATTTTTTGTTATCATATATTAAAATCAGCTGATTTCCAATAAAATATTTTTTTTTTCACAAAATTTAAAAATGAAAAATATATCTCTGAAAATATCACATCTATAATGTCTTCATATTTTGTTTTAATAAATTTATAAATATTATCGTCATTTTAAATGTTATCGACTTATTATTATATTATTATCGACTTATCAATAATTTTGACTCACTCACATTTCAGTCTCTCACATAATCGGGGTTAACAAAAAACACAAAATCCAAAGTAAACCAAACTTGTTATTAAATCAGCACTAGGTCACATAGATTTCATTTATTTATTTATTTTTTTTTTTAAATTTTTTTATATAATTTCTATATTTTTTGTTGTTGTTATTATTTGTTTAACTGTCTTAATCACTATAGCAAGTGAGTGGTTTGGTTGAGTGCACTCAGAGATAGAAAAAATGATATTATGATCAGATTATCAAAACTATTACCAAACATTTCTGTTGTTGTTGTTGTGGTTGTGGTAGTTGTTACTGTTACTCTCGTTATTACTCTTCTCGTTGTTGTACTTAAATAATGGGGGGAATGTATGTGGTAATGCTTCTCTGCTGCAACTGCTGGTACTGTATGATTGGTTGTTGTTATTTAATATCCACTTTAGGTTTTTTTGTTTGTTTTCTAATCAGCTGTTTGTTGCTGCTTGTATGCATATTGCTGCAATTGTTGTCGTTGGTTTTGTTGTTGTTGTCTTGTCATAAGAGGCCTTAATTCATGGACGGACAAGAACTCTACATTGTGTTCGTTCTTGTTCCATTTAGTTTGGTCATTAGGTCTTTCTTTCACTGATTAGCTTTGACTTAGTTTCGAATTCGATATTTTGCTATTATGGGTATTGAAATTCTTTTTTCTTTTTTTTTTGTTTAGGGTTTTTGCAAAAAGTCACACACACTCACTTCACTTGGAGTTAAAGAAATTCTTGAGAATTGGTTTTGAATTATTTTGATATAGAAATTTTTTCGAAATACACTTTCTTGCACACATTTCAAGATAGGGCACAACCCCAATAGAGGTATAGAAACGGAGAATTAGCACTTGGGATTAGGTTTTTTGTTGTTGTTGTTTTCTTAGCATGAAGATATCGCACGTTAGCCACTGTAAATTAGAGTAATGTGACCTATGATATGTGGGCTAGAGTTGGTTTAAGGGGTAGGCGGCCATAATGGTTTTGGGGTTTATCAATT
Source organism: Haematobia irritans (assembly GCF_050003625.1). NCBI lineage: Eukaryota > Metazoa > Arthropoda > Insecta > Diptera > Muscidae > Haematobia > Haematobia irritans. Next base: position 199,903,208 of record NC_134398.1, read on the forward strand.
GAATTTGTTTCAAATTTCTTTTGCTTTTATAGATGATCCACTAGCAATAATTTTTTTCTTATGGGTATTTGGGTTTTCAATTTTCTTTCAATAAAAATCATTTATATTTTGTTTTTATTTATTTTTGTTTTAATTTTCCCGATTTTATAAACAAAAAATATACAAAGCTTGCTTTTGATTTTATCAACGATGACTTTGTGAATAAAAAAAATTATTTTATAATTTTTACAAAACACTCAAAACTAACTGTAGACTAAACTAACAGTGTGACTGCCTGACTTGATGACGATAATAACGGCGGGCGTAAAGACGACAAAACGATACCAATATAAGTACGACTATACAACACAAACACGACGACAAACGGCAACCGACAATGACGATGACGACGAGACGGCACTTTTGTGTTGCTTGTTTCACGTTCTGTAGTAAACTGAAAAGCAAATGAGCGTTAAGTAATGAAATTTTTACTGTCAGATACAAAGATACGAGACGACGAAACGAACGCGAAATATATGTACATACAAACATACGTACGAAGCGCATGTTGATTTTTCATTTTGATATTGTCGTTGTTGCTGTTGTTGGCATGGCCCGTATTGTGTATACGAGAGAGTGTGTGTGTGTGTGTGGTGGATTTTGTATTGCGGTGCTCTGTGTGGCAAACAGCTGATATTCTTGTGATAATATGAGTGACTGAGTGAGTGAATTTATAAAAAGTAATCTTTATCTCTGGTAGAGTGGCCCTCATTGTTGTTGTTGTTGTTTTTGGCTCGTTGATGATGATGATTTTGTTGATGTTTTGTTGGATGGATTGTTTGAGGGAAGTTGCTTGGTTGGTTCATTCAGTTTGAGTTTGAATGGCCTTTATGGCTATCGGACGGCAAGTCAGCTAGGTTTTCCTGAATGATTGTAAGACAATCGCAAATATCCCAAACACCTCATACAACGTCATTCGCAAGCATTATAACCACACGAAACTTGGTGGTATGGATATAAAATGAATGCCAAGCCAAAGATATAATTTTTTTTTGTTGGTTTTTGCAAAATCTTTATCTGTATTTTTGTTTTTGGAATTGACAAAAGCACCATATCCAGATAAACTTTTTATTTTTGCAAAGAATACAATGAAGGTAACATGACTAACACCAAGCATTCTCTTTTGAATACTTTGTGTTGAAGCTCTCTCTCTCTCTTAATGATTTCACTTGGATTTTCCTTCACCCTTTCGACAAAAGAGTAAAGTGCACATTGTTCTCTGTTATATGGATAAATGCACAGTGGCTTATTCACTTAAAAATAAATAAACTACACAGGAAATGCTGTTTGGAGTGGATTGCAATCTTTTATAGAAAATCATCGAAATTGAAAACAAAATTCTAAATCTTAAAAAAAAAACTTAGAACTACAATTTCTGTTCAAATAGCTTAGACAAAGGGAATTCCATTATCAAAGTCGACATGAAAGAATTTTATTTTGGAATGAAGTTGATTGGACCGATATTTCTCAGATCCATGTGAGAGGACAAGTTTCCCTTCGAAATATAAAATTAGTAGCGTTTTCTCGAAAATGATTCCATCACTGATTTAAATTGTTTAGAGTCTGATATATACACAGAAAAAAATATCACCAAAATATTTCCAATTTGAAGTTGAAAATTTTTTACAATTAATAAATTAATTGATACAATTAACTTTTTAATCAAGATGAAAGCATTAAGTTAATTAATTAAATGATTGATAATTTTAAAATTTTTAATTTAAAAATTAATTGATACAAATAACTTTTTAATCAAACACGGGAGTGTAAGACAATTAAAACAAGTATGTATGGCCATAAGTTCGGCCAGGCCGAATCTTATGTACCCTGCACCATGGATAGCGTAGAAACTTCTACGAAAGACTGTCATCCACAATCGAATTACTTGGGTTGTGGTATTTTAAATAGTTTTCTAAATTGTAAGTTTGTTCATACGTGGTATATATTAGACAAAAAAGGAATGTGTAGGTAAGTCTACAAATAATTACGAATCGATATGGACTTTTGCACGGTACGTAGGGAGCCACAATTGAAATATTGGGGTCGCTTATATGGGGGCTGTATAGAATTATGAACTTGATATGGACCAATTTGTGTGTGATTGGGGATCGATTTATCTGAGGGCTATATATAACTATAGACCGATATGGACGTAGTTAGGCATGGTTGTTAACGGCCATATACTAGCACAATGTACCAAATTTCAACTGACTCGGATGAAATTTGCTCCTTCAAGAGGCTCCAAAACCAAATCTCGGGATCGGGACTGATATGAACCACTTTTGGCATGGTTGTTAAATATCATATACTACCACCACGTACCAAATTTCAACCAGATCGGATGAATTTTGCTTCTCCAAAAGGCACCGGAGGTCAAATCTGGGGATCGGTTTATATGGGGGTTATATATAATTATGGCTGATATGAACCAATTCCTGCATGGTTGTTGGATACCATATACTAACATTACGTACCAAATTTCAACCGAATCGGAGGTCAAGGGGCTCCAGAGGTCAAATCTGGGGATCGGTTTATATGGGGGCTATATATAATTATTGACCGATGTGGACCAATTTTTGCATAGTTGTTAGAGACCATATACTAACACCATGTACCAAATTTCAGCCGGATCGGATGAAATTTTCTACTCTTAGAGGCTCCGCAAGCCAAATTTGGGGATCGGTTTATATGGGGGCTCTATATAATTATGGACCGATGTGGACCAATTTTTGCATGGTTGTTAGAGACCATATAGAGCCGGATCGGATGAAATTTGCTTCTCTTAGAGGGTCTGCAAGCCAAATTTGGGGGTCCGTTTATATGGGGGCTATACGTAAAAGTGGACTGATATAGTCCATTTGCAATACCATCCGACCTACATCAATAACAACTAGTTGTGCCAAGTTTCAAGTCGATAGCTTGTTTCGTTCGGAAGTTAAGTGATTTCAACAGACGGACGGACGGACGGACATGCTCAGATCAACTCAGAATTTCAACACGACCCAGAATATATATACTTTATGGGGTCTTAGAGCAATATTTCGATGTGTTACAAACGGAATGACAAAGTTAATATACCCCCATCCTATGGTGGAGGGTATAAAAAGTGATGGAGAATTTGTTCAATTTTTAACTAAAAATTTCATGTAGCTCCGTTAGGCTTTAACTGTCAGTTAAGAGAAAGTAAATTGTAAATATCTTTTGTCCAGTTAGCTTTAACTGAAAATTCGAGCAGTTAAGCTCCTAACTCGCAATAGAATGTATAGACAAGAAGATTGATATGTCTATAGGTCGTTTTATAAATTAGTTAGTTAACGGAGCTTCTAGAAAATGTTGGTAAGTCAGTTAAGAAAGTAATTAGGTTTTTAATGAAAAAATTAAATGAGTGTTGCAATCAACATCAAATAAATTTTTAATTGAATCAATTAAAAAATTAATTGAAATTTGCTAATGAGATCAATAAGTTTTTCATCAAGTATTTTTTTAATATCCAACTAAAACTGTGATTGATACTATCACTTTTGTGAATGAAGTCATTTCAATTAAAAAATTAATTGGGTCAATTAAGTTCGTGATTGAATCAGAGAATTGGATTTGAATTTTGCTCCATGACAATGCACCTGTACACAAAGCAAAACCGGATACAATCAAAACACTTGGCTCGGAGCAGCTAGACTTGGCTCCTTCCGACTACGATTTGTTTACATCGATGGGACACTCATTGGCTGAGCAGCACTTTGATTCCTATGAGAAGGTCGGCAATTTGGTATTTGATTGGTCTGCTTTAACACACGTGGCCAATACTTTCAATAAAATGTTTTTACTTTCCCAAAATAATTAGTATTTTATTGAAAACAAAAATGCTCATTTCATACCGATATACCTGGTAATTTTTACTTTATTCAATAACATGAACTCAAAATTACACAAAAAATGTTTGTACAAATTAAGTATAAAATTTTACTAAATTCGTTATTTGCATAAACATTAATAAATTGTGGCTGTTTTGAACTTCCTATAGCGCTAAAGACATTTTAACCAAATATAAAATTTTCTTAAAAACTGAAAAAAAATATTATTTTTCATAAATTTTTGACAAAAAGTATAAACAGATTTGTTTTTCTGATTCAATCACAAAATTAATTGATCCAATTATTTTTTTAAATTAAGTGTCTTCAATCACAAAAATGATAATTGGGCATCAACCAAAAAAAAAACTTGATTAAAAAATCAATTGATTTCCTTAGCAAATTTCAATTATTTTTTTAATTGGTTTCATTAAATTTTTAATTGATGTTGCAAAATTCAATTAACTTTTTAAATTAAAACGTAATTATTTTTAATCACTACATTATATTTCAATCACTCTCTACAACTAATTTTAATCTCTTTTTAGTTTGATAAAAAAAATTGATTGTTTGATTGTGTCGATCTGAGCATGCCGTCCGTCCGTTCGACCGTCTGTTGAAATCACGCTAACTTCCGAACGAAACAAGTTATCGACTTGAAACTTGACACAAGTAGTTGTTATTGATGTAGGTCGGATGGGTCATATCGGTCCACTTTTACGTATAGCCCCCATATAAACGAACCCCCAAATTTGGTTCGCGGCTCCTCTAAGAGAAGCAAATTTCATCCGATCCAGGTGAAATTTGGTACATAGTGTTAGTATATGGTCTCTAAAAACCATGCAAAAATTGGTCCACATCGGTCCATAATTATATATGGCCCCCATATAAACCGATCCCCCGATTTAGCTTGCGGAGCCTCTAAGAGAAGCAAATTTCATCCGATCCGGCTGAAATTTGGTACATGGTGTTAGTATATGGTCTCTAACAACCATGCAAAAACTGGTCCACATCGGTCCATAATTATATATAGCCCCCATATAAACCGATCCCCCGATTTAGCTTGCGGAGCCTCTAAGAGAAGCAAATTTCATCCGATCCGGCTGAAATTTGGTACATGGTGTTAGTATATGGTCTCTAACAACCATGCAAAAATTAGTCCACATCGGTCCATAAATATATATAGCCCCCATATAAACCGATCCCCCGATTTGGTTTGCGGAGCCTCTAAGAGAAGCAAATTTTATACGATCCTGTTGAAATTTGGTATATGGTGTTGGTATATGGTCTCTAACAACTATGCAAAAATTGGTCCACATCGGTCAATAATTAAAAAATTGGTCTTAATCCGGCCATAATTATATATAGGCCCCATATAAACCGATCCCCAGATTTGACCTCCGGAGCCCCTTGGAAGGGCAAAATTCATCCGATTCGGTTGAAATTTGGTACGTGATGTTAGTATATGGTATACAACAACCATGCAGGAATTGGTTCATATCAGTCCATAATTATATATAGCTGCCATATAAACCGATCCCCAGATTTGACCTCCGGTGCCTTTTGGAGAAGCAAAATTCATCCGATTCGGTTGAAATTTGGTACGTGGTGGTAGTATATGATATTTAACAACCATGCCAAAAGTGGTCCATATCAGTCCATAATCATATATATCCCCCATATAAACCGATCCCTAGATTTGGTTTTGGAGCCTCTTGGAGGAGCAAATTTTATCCGAGTCAGATGAAATTTGGTACATTGTGCTAATATATGGCCGTTGCTAACCATGCCTAACTAGGTCCATATCGGTCTATAGTTATATATAGCCCTCAGATAAATCGATCCCCAATCACACAAAAATTGGTCCATATTAAGTTCATAATTGTATATAGCCCTGTTTCAATTCTGGCTCTCTACGTATCGTGCAAAAGTCCACATCGATTCGTAATTATTTGTAGATATTCCAACACATACCTTTTTTGTCTAATATATACCACGTATGGACTAGCTAACAATTTAGAAAACGATGTTAAGAAGATACCACAACCCAATTAATTCGATTGTGGATGACAGTCTTTCGTTGAAGTTTCTACGCAATCCATGGTGGAGGGTACATAAGATTCGGCCTGGCCTAACTTACGGCCGTATATACTTGTTTATAAATATAATCTGCTATTTGTTCATACTTTTTTTAGAAACAATTTGAAACAAATTTTTAATTATTCCCCATTTCTTTATGAACCCACTGTGCAAGTGTTTCGTTGAATTACGAACAAAAAAACTGATAAAGCATTGATAAGCAAAGCAGCCCAAGTGTTAGATAACATCAATCCAATCCACACACACACACAATAGTCAGCCAAGCGGAGAAACCAAACCAAACAAACCTCACAGTTATCATACAAACCGACACAGCACACATGCACACACACACAAGTATCATACAGCGCGTTTACATACATCAGACATCGAACACCAACTCAACCGAATGAGTGAGCGAACTCCAACGAACAAACGGACATACAAACCACATCAAAAACCAAAAAAAAAAAGAAAATGAAGGAACGTCCGTTACCGCTTTGTGTTTAATTTAACAGCACAAAACGGATATAGAGTACACAGAAACATACACGCATGTGGTGGTGAATTGACACACACACCTACTATATACTCATACACACTTTCGAGTGTTTAGTACACTTTCGTCATAGTCATACCAACCGAATGACTTTCATACATGTTCATTCGGTGTCGGAGGCTTCGACCATCGTACTTCCATTCCGTACGTGTTGTTTATAATGAGTTTTGCGCTTAGAACTCATAAACAACATGGGTCCCTTAGATAGATAGATAAATAGATTGATGTGTTTTTTGTTTTGTTTGGGAACTACTTCTCCGAACCCCTTCATTTATCCGTAAGTTTGATCGATGGGTCTGATAAGTCACCATTACCACAAGACCAGCAACCATTTAACATCGATGTGAGAGAATGTTTCAAAATTCTGTCAAATATGTTTGCCTAATATTTTGACTCATTGTGGTTCATCTAGGTGTATGTGAGTGTATGTGTGTGTGCGCGTGTTTTTGTCTGTCTACAGGAATGACTAGGAAAATTCATTATTTGAATCTCATATCGCAACATTGCAGTTCGCAACAAATCCAAACAAAACATTTAACATTTTTCTGAATATTCTTTTGTTGCTGTTGTTGTCGTCGTTTTGTTTGAATTGTTGATCTGGAGATCTACTCAAAATGTTGAATGGTTTTACTGGCCTACACTGGTTTGTTGCTTACTTGGGGCTTCATGGGGGTTTCATTTTGGAATATATCTCTGAATACTTTTGCTGTCGGTGTTATCGTCCGTTGCTCTGCATTGTAGTATGCATAAACATACGGACAAATAAACTGACAAAAATACATACACACACACCCGCAAACATTCGTACATTCATCCAAGCAACCAGCCATCCATCCATCCATCCATCTATAGAGCAGTGTGCGGGAGCATGATTTTATAAACTGATAACAAAACTAACCAACCAGTATGGGTGTTTCCATATTAGATGGCACAATGAGATATGGGAGCTGCTATGTAGCCAAGGTCAGATCGAAGCTTCACTAGTACGAATCCTCAAATATTAGTTAACATTTTTAAATTTTTAGGCAATATACTGGAGCGGTGTACTTGGAAAGTGAAAATGTCTCTATTAATTGCCGATCTGATATTAAAACCCAAGAAAAAAAATTGGAAGTTTTTCCCTTTAATGCACACCCAATAATGTTGCTCTAAGGATAGGCTTAAATATCACTTCAAAAAAAGTTATTGTGAGGTAATTTAATTTTCTATAGAAATATATATAACTCAGATACGTACACACTAGAAAATAATTCTTTTCTCCAAAATAAAATTTTAGACAAACAAATTTTGTCAAAATTTGATTTCTATAGGAAATTTTGTCAAAATTTTATTCCTAAATAAAATTTTGTCAAAATTTTATTCCTAACGAAAATTCAGTCAAAATTTTATTTCTATAGAAAATTTTGTCAAAAGTTTATATCTATAGAAAATTTTGTCAAAATTTTATTTCTATAGAAAAATTTGTCAAAATTTTATTTCTATAGAAAATTTTGCCAAAATTTTAACAAAATTTTATTTCAATAGGAGATTTTGTCAAAATTGTATTTCTATAGAAAATTTTGTCAAAATTTTATTTCTATAGAAAATTTTGAAAAAAATTGATTTCAATAGGAGATTTTGTTAAAATTTTATTTCTATAGAAAATTTTGTCAAATTTGTATTTCTATAGAAAATTTTGTCAAAATTTTATTTCTATAGAAAATTTTGTCAACATTTTATTTTTGTCGAACATTTTGTAAAAATTTTATTTCTGTAGGAAATATTTTCCAATTTTTATTTCTATAGAAAATTTTGTCAAAATTTTATTTCTATAGAATATTTTGCCAAAATTTTGTTTCTATAGAAAATTTTGGCAAAATTTTATTTCAATAGGATATTTTGTCAAAATTTTATTTCAATAGGAGATTATGTCAAAATTTTGTTTCTATAGAAAATTTTGGCAAAATTTTATTTCAATAGCAGATTTTGTTAAAATTTTATTTCTATAGAAAACTTAGTCAAAATTTTATTCCTAAAGATAATTTAGTTAAAATTTTATTTCTATAGAAAATTTTGTCAAAAGTTTATATCTATAGAAAATTTTGTCAAAAGTTTATATCTATAGAAAATTTTGTCTAATTTTTATTTCTCTAGAAAATTTTGTCAACATTTTATTTTTATAGAACATTTTGTAAAAATTTTGTTTCTGTAGAAAATTTTGGCAAAATTTTATTTCAATAGGAGATTTTGTCAAAATTATATTTCTATAAAAAATTTTCCAAAATTTTATTTCTATGGAAAATTTTGTCAACATTTTATTTCTATAGAAAACTTAGTCAAAATTTTATTCCTAAAGATAATTTAGTTAAAATTTTATTTCTATAGAAAATTTTGTCAAAAGTTTATATCTATAGAAAATTTTGTCAAAAGTTTATATCTATAGAAAATTTTGTCAAATTTTTATTTCTATAGAAAATTTTGTCAACATTTTATTTTTATAGAACATTTTGTAAAAATTTTGTTTCTGTAAGAAATATTTTCCAATTTTTATTCCTATAGAAAATTTTGTCAAATTTTATTTCAATAGAAAATTTTGTCAAAATTTTGTTTCTATAGAAAATTTTGGCAAAATTTTATTTCAATATGAGATTTTGTCAAAATTGTATTTCTATAAAAAAATTTTCCAAAATTTTATGTCTATGGAAAATTTTGTCAACATTTTATTTCTATAGAAATTTGTGAAAATTTTATTTCTACCGAAAATTTTGTCAAAATTTTATTTCTACAGAAAATTTTGCCAAAAGTTTATGTCTATAGAAAATTTTGTCAAAAGTTTATATCTATAGAAAATTTTGTCAAATTTTTATTTCTATAGAAAATTTTCTCAACATTTTATTTTTATAGAAAATTTTGTCAACATTTTATTTCTATTGAAAATTATGTCAAAATTTTGTTTCTATAGAAAATTTTGGCAAAATTTTATTTCAATAGATTTTGTTAACATTTTATTTCTATAGAAAATTTTGTCAAAACTTTTATTTCTTATAGAAAATTTTGTCAAAAACATTTTATTTCTATAGAAAATTTTGTCAAAATTTTATTTCTATAGAAAATTTTGTCAAAATTTTATTTCTATAGAAAATTTTGTCAACATTTTATTTCTATAGAAAATTTTGTAAAAATTTTATTTCTACCGAAAATTTTGTCAAAATTTTATTTCTATAGAAAATGTTGTCAAATTTTTTTTCTATAGAGAATTTTATCAAAATTTTATTTTTATAGAAAATTTTGTTAAAATTTTATTTCTATAGAAATTTTTGCCAAAATTTTATTTCTAAAGAAATTTTTGTCCAATTTTTATTTCTATAGAAATTTTTGTCCAATTTTTATTTTTATAGAAAATTTTGTCAACATTTTATTTTTATAGAAAATTATGTCAAAATTTTATTTCTATAGAAATTTTTGTCAACATTTTATTTCTATAGAAAATTTGTGAAGAGGATTAGTTTGCAAAATCTACCAACTTTGGCAACCGTGTTACTTAGCTGTTATTGTCAGCAACAGACAATTGTTGCTATAGCCATCAAAGCACAACCAACGGAAATAGTCTAGCAGTTATATTTATAAAGCATAGTTCTCGGCGCCCACGAGCCGATGTAAAGAAACTTTATTTGACACAAACATAAATTTAGTTGGGATAGGCTTAAATCTCACTTCAAAAAAAATTTCTTTTGAGGTAATTTAATTTTCCAGAAAATATATGTTAGTATTGATGAAAACATCTTTACATACAGCTACTAAGAAAACTAATCAATCACTAAATTGATTGATTCAATTATATTTTGAATTGAATCGAAAATGATAGTATGAATCACAAAATTAATCAAACATATACAAAAATATGCTTGATTAAAAATTGATTCCTTCGGCATCTTCAATTAGTTTTTATTTTTTAAATGATTCAATTAAAAATTTAATTGATTTCGAATGCAAAAGTTATTAATTTTTAATAAAGGTAATCATTTATTTAGTTTAAAGACACATCCTTATGCAAATAATATTTTAGTTGTTTCAATTAAATTAAAATTAATTAAAAAATGTAAGTTTCTCACAGGAAATTATGGTTCAATCATAAGTATTGTATCTTCGATATTTTTCTAAAGTAACAGGTAGGCTGATAAGTCCCGGTCTGATGGAATAATTTTTATCGATTATCTTGAGAAGGGAAAAACCATCAACAGTGACTATTATATGGCGTTATTGGAGCGTTTGAAGGTCGAAGTCGCGGCAAAACGGCCCCATATGGAGAAGAAAAAAGTGTTGTTCCACCAAGACAACGCATCGTGCCACAAGTCATTGAGAACGATGGCAAAAATGCATGATTTGGGCTTCGAATTGCTTCCCCACCGACCGTATTCTTCAGACCTGGCCCCCAGCGCCTTTTCTTGTTCTCAGACCTTAAAAGGATGCTGGCAGGGGAAAAAAATTGGCTGCAATGAAGCGGTGATCGCCGAAACTGAGGCCTATTTTGAGGCAAAACCGAAGGAGTACTACCAAAATGATATCAAAAAATTGGAAGGTCGTTATAATCTTTGTATCGCTCTTGAAGGGAACTATGTTGAATAATAAAAACGAATTTTGACAAAAAAAATGTGTTTTTCTTTGTTAGACTGGAGACTTATCAGCCAACCTGTTAAATAAGGATATTATGACAAAATTTTGGTAAATCGTGCTATACATACATATGGAAGCTATATCGAAATCTGATCCAATATATGGGGGCTATATCTAAAATTGATCGGATTTTCTCCAAATTCAATAGCGTTCATTCATCTGCTACCTTGTACCAAATTTCATCAAAATTGGTTAATAATTGCGTCCGAAATCCTCCGAACAATAAATACATGGACAGAGGCACGGTCGGACACCAAGGGCTAGATCGACCCTTATTTTATAGGGAAAACAAATAAACTATTTTTCGAGGCCTAATGCACAGAACAGGAAGTGGGAAAATAATATGCAACATAATATAATCAACCTAATGCTTCTAAAGTTAACCTGAAGTCAATGAAGTTTAATGAACCCATATTCTCTTTGGCAAGCCATACTTATGATCATAGCCCAGTGGTAGAGATAATGGTTAATCCACAAGTAAAACTCAATCATCAGCCAGCCAGTCCAAAGACAATTCACCCTTTCTCATTTTGTGTTGTGGTTGATTCGAGCAGAGTCAGTAGTCAGCCGTCTCGTTATCACATTCATCAATCTCTGTTTGAATGATGATATGAGTGCAAAGACCCATATCATCCAGCCATGATATATCCAAACATTGCCAGCTAATGGAATTCTGATTATTGCGTTGTGATAACACAGTTCTGTTTAATTGTATCTGTATCTTTCTCTCTAAACACAACAACAACAACGACAACAGCAACTACAAACCTACCTAGCTATCTACGTTTATACATCTGAATGACTGACTGAATATAGTATCAGAGCAAGAGTTTTATGAGTACGTGTGCGTGTGTATGTGTGTGCGAATCGGTTGCATGTAGATTGATACTCTCCATGGATGTGGGTATGGTGAAGTTAAGTTTTGTGCTGACTAACAATTTTTCTGTGTGTTTTTCCCCGCATATGGATGTGGGTATGAATGTTTTGTTGTATCACTTTCGGTATGGAATATGCACATTCACACACACACACAACAGGGACTGGCTATAAGATAGAGATACACTTAACATTCATATAGATTTTAGATATCACCCCGCAAACGCACACACACACTCTTGCACTCACGCTTGTTCGCTTATAGTACGGAGAAATATATTTAGACTAGATGGGTTTTTGTGTTACGTTATCATCATCCTTTGATCAAACATTTCAGTTGTGTTGTGTGTTGGCTGAGCTAGAGAATAAGCAGAAGAAGGCATGAACAAATGAACGACTGACGACCGACCGACCGGCCATCCCACCGTACCTCTGACGAGCAGAAATTCTTATCAGTAAAAATTTTTATTTCGTTGTTGTTGTTACTGTTGTTTTGCTTACATTTCCACACAGAGTCGTTTTTTTGTGCCTTCAAGAAAGAAAAATAAGTTTGACTGATATCTTTGCTTAAAATCTTTTGTGTATTTTTTTTTGGTTGTTGTATTTTTTCATATCGTCTACTTTGGTAATCTCTCGTTCGTTCGCTCTCTCTCCCTGAATGCTATTTATCTAAATCTCTTAAGAGTAGATTTTAATTTTTGGAACTTCTGTTGTCATTTTGAGAAGAAGAGAGCAGTACAACATTTACATTTGACTCTTGAGAGTTGTTGTCTAATGTTTGTTAGACAAGAGAGCCATAAGAGAGAGTGAGTGATGTGAGATATACAATGTTCATGCCAAGTGTTTTTCCCCAGCTGGGAGGGAAAATAATCGTTGCCATCTACTGGCTAGCTAAGCAGCCACCTTAAGTGTTTTTCTTTTACCATAGCAGTGAGATAGCTATAAAAAGGGGCTTATTTTTTGTGCTGGTCTGAACAGCTGTTCCTAAGTGTTTGGGTTGTTGCGCATGCGTTTTAAATTGGCATTTCCTCTATTTCCTCATCCTAATCTATTATAATACCCCCTGTAGGTAATTTTCTTAAGATTGTCTAAGAGATAACAAATTGATTGTTGTTCTTTTTGAAATTATATATAACTCAGATACCTACACACAAGAAAATAATTCTTTCCTTCAAATCAAGATATTAGAAAAAAATTTTTGTTAAAATTTTATTTCTATAGAAAATTTTGTCAAAATTTTATTTCTATAGAAAATTTTGTCAACATTTTATTTCTATAGAAAATTTTGTCAAAATTTTATTTCTATAGAAAATTTTGTCAAAATTTTATTTCTATAGAAAATTTTGTCAAAATTTTATTTCTATAGAAAATTTTGTCAAAATTTTATTTTTATAGAAAATTTTGTCAAAATTTTATTTTTATGGAATATTTTGTCAAAATTTTATTTCTATAGAAAATTTTGTCAAAATTTTATTTCTATAGAAAGTTTTACCAAAATTGTATTTCTATAGAAAATTTTACTAAAATTTTATTTCTATAGAAAATTTTGTCAAAATTTTATTTTTATAGAAAATTTTGTCAAAATTTTATTTCTATAGAAAATTTTGTCAACATTTTATTTCTATAGAAAATTTTGTCAAAATTTTATTTCTATAGAAAATTTTGTCAAAATCTTATTTCTATAGAAAATTTTGTCAAAGTTTTATTTCTATAGAAAATTTTGTCAAAATTTTATTTTTATAGAAAATTTTGTCAAAATTTTATTTCTATAGAAAATTTTGTCAAAATTTTATTTCTATAGAAAATTTTGTCAAAATTTTATTTTTATAGAAAATGTTCTCAAAATTTTATATCTATAGAAAATGTTCTCAAAATTTTATTTCTATAGAAAATTTTGTCAAAATTTTATATCTATAGAAAATGTTCTCAAAATTTTATATCTATAGCAAATTTTGTCAAAACTTTATTTCTATAGAAAATTTTGTCAAAACTTTATTTCTATAGAAAATTTTGTCAAAATTTTATATCTATAGAAAATGTTCTCAAAATTTTATATCTATAGCAAATTTTGTCAAAACTTTATTTCTATAGAAAATTTTGTCAAAATTTTATTTCTATAGAAAATTTTGTCAACATTTTATTTCTATAGAAAATTTTGTCAAAATTTTATATCTATAGAAAATGTTCTCAAAATTTTATATCTATAGAAAATGTTCTCAAAATTTTATATCTATAGCAAATGTTGTCAAAACTTTATTTCTATAGAAAATTTTGTCAAAATTTTATTTCTATAGAAAATTTTGTCAAAATTTTATTTCTATAGCAAATTTTGTCAAAACTTTATTTCTATAGAAAATTTTGTCAAAATTTTATTTCTATAGAAAATTTTGTCAAAATTTTATTTTTATAGAAAATTTTGTCAAAATTTTATTTCTATAGAAAATTTTGTCAAAATTTTATTTCTATTGAAAATTTTGTCAAAATTTTATTTCTATAGAAAATTATGTCAACATTTTATTTCTATAGAAAATTTCGTCAACACTTTATTTCTATAGAAAATTTTGTCAAAATTTTATTACTATAGAAAATTTTGTCAACATTATATTTCTATAGAAAATTTTACCAAAATTTTATTTCTATAGAAAATTTTGGCAACATTTTATTTCTATAGAAAACTTTAGCAAAGTTTTATTCGTATAGAAAATTTTAGCAAAATTTTATTTGTATAGAAACTTTTAGCAAAAATTTATTTCTATAGAAAAGTTTCGCAAAATTTGATTTCTATAGAAAATATTCGAAAAAATTTTATTTTTATTTTCTATAAAAATTTTCGCAAAATTTTTTTTTTATAGAAAATTTTCACAAAATTTTATTTTTATAGAAAATTTTCGCAAAATTTCATATCTATAGAAAATTTTATAAAATTTTTTGAGATGTGAATTTCGCTTGAAATTTGACCCTCTTCTAACTATGAATTTCATCCGAAAATATATTCATATCAGTTCATAATTATTTATAGACTTCCCTAAATAGCCGATCAAGAACTGAACCTTCCTTTTTTATTGATCATAGACTCTATATGGACTAACTTATAATTATAAGAAATTTTAGGACACCACGAAGGTAATTCGATTGTCCATCGATTGTCGATCCATAGTGAAGAATACATAAAATTCGTCCTGGCCGAATATTCTTACTTATTTATTTTATGTCCATCTCGACTTCTTGAGGCAACTGTTTTAGCCCGATTTACTACATTATGCATAGACCAATTGTTTCAATATTTTAAGAGTTTTCTTCAAATTGTGAATTTGCATCCTTTGTTTATCGTCCAAAAATAATCGTAAATTTTTTTATAGAATATGTCGTAAAATGTTAATTTTATTCAGGATTTTTTAGATATATAATAACATTATTAATATACACATATACATCGCACTCGCGCACCTCTTCATGTGCTATTTCCATAAACACCACCACACATACAACATACATAAGTGGTGGTTACCAGTCTGTTTGATTTAATCCATCCATCTTGAACTCTCTACCTGTTTTATTGTTTATGAGGTTCCATTGAATTATTTTCATTAAAAATTTCATGATTTGTATTCGCGATAAGTGCGCCTGTTCTGAAGGGTGGGGGGGGGGGGGGGGGGGATAATTATCGCCTATGAAAATGTGAATTTTTACAATATTCGTGGTATTTGTATGCCAGGAAATGAATTGTTCAGAAGTGAATTGACTGAGTGGCTAAGTCAGTTTGCCAGGCAAAAATTCACACTTATTAATAGGGATTTCGATTGGGAAAAAGGTGTAACATTCTCGAAATTGATAGCAAAATATGCAGGACTTTGTGATAGATTTTGGATCCAGTATCTCTCACAATACTTTTTGGTTTAATTTTTAATTCATTTTAAATTTTTAAGTTAATTTAAATTACAGTTTTAGTTTAATTTTAATTTATTTTAAATTTTAGCTTTAAATTCATATTTGTTGTAATCGTGTGTTTAGTGTTATTTTAATTTTAATTTTGTTTTCTTTTTGAGGTTTAGTTTTAACTTTTTGATTGAAATTTAATTTTCTTGAATTTATTTTTTATTTTATTTTAAATTAAAATTTTATTTTTTAATTGTGTTGTTAGTGCTAGTTTTAATTTAATTTTAATTTTACTGTTTTCTTTTTGGGTTTTGATTCTAACTTTTTTTCAATTTTAATTTTCTTTTTAATTTTGATTGAAATTTAGTTTTCTTGAATTTTTAATTTAAAGTTTTTTTTTGTATCATTTAAACTTTTTTTTTTAATTTAAATTTTTATTTTGGTTTTATTTTAAATTTAGATTTTCATTATTTTAATTTTTTAAAATTAAAATGTATTTTTATTTATTATAGTTTTAGTTTAATTTTATTGTTTTCATTTTTGAATTTTAATTTAAACTTTTTTCAATTTTAATTTTATTTTTAATTTTGATTGAAATTTAATTTTTTCATTTTTTTTTTAATTATGTTGTAAACATATACAATCCTTTGAAATGGCAAATATACCTTAGTAAGTCTTTGAGTCATTAACACTAAACTGGTTTAAAATTCCAAAAAAAAAAAACAAGTATATACGGCCGTAAGTTCGGCCAGGCCGAAGCTTATGTACCCTCCATCATGGATTGCGTAAAAACTTCATCTAAACACTGCCATCCACAATCGAATTACTTAAGTTGCGGTAACGCTTGCCGATGGCAACGTATCTTAAAACCTCCTAACACCATCTTCTAAATTGTATGTAAGTCCATACGTGGTATATATTAAATCAAAAAAGATCGATCCAATACGTATATAATTCAGTTTGACAAAGTAGACATAAAATTTTGACAAAATTTTCTACAGAAATAAAATTTTGACAAAATTTTCTACAGAAATAAAATTTTAACAAAATTTTCTATAGAAATAAAATTTTCACAAAATTTTCTATAGAAATAAAAATTTTGACAAAATTTTCTATTAAAAGAAAATTTGGACAAAAATTTCTACAGAAATAAAATTTTAACAAAATTTTCTATAGAAATAAAATCTTGGTAGATTATTTTTGGCTCGAGTGGCAACCATGATTATGAACCGTATAAAATTTGAACAAAATTTTCTATAGAAATAAAATTTTGACAATGATGAAAATTTTATTATGAACCGAATAAAATTTTAACAAAATTTTCCCCAGAAATAAAATTTTGACAAAATTTTCTATAGAAATAAAATTTTCACAAAATTTTCTATAGAAATAAAATATTGGTAGATTATTTTTGGATCTAGTGGCAACCATGATCATGAACCGATATGGACCAATTTTTGTGTGATTGGACCAATTTTGGTATGGTTGTTAGCGACCGGATCGGATGAATTTTGCTCCTCCAAGAGGCTCCGGAGGTCAAATCTGGAGAATGTTTTATATGGGGAATATATATAATTATGGACCGATATGGACCAATTCTGACACGGTTGTTAAAGATCATATACTAACACCATGTTTCAAATTACAACCGGATTGGATGAAATTTGCTTCTCTTGGAGACTTCGCAAGCCAAATCTGGGGATCGGTTTATATGGGGGCTATATATAATTATGAACCGATGTGGACCAATTTTTGCATGGTTGTTAGAGACCATATACCAATATCATGTACCCAATTTCAGGCGGATCGGATGAAATTTGCTTCTCTTTGAGGCTCCGCAAGCCAAATCTGGGGATCGGCAAGCCAAATCTGGGGATGGGCGCCATTAGCGTAGCTAGACAATTTTTCTAGGGGGGGCTATAGCCCCCCTAGCTAAAACTTTATAGACTGAACTTATAGATTCAACTAATGTTTTATTTCATAAAATTGAATAAAAAAAATAGACAAAATAGTTCAAGACGCGTCCTAAAATGTAAGTTTACTCCGTCAATGACAAACCCATGTTAAAGTGGACGGTCCCTTTCATACGTTTTGATCAGAACTGGGACTGGTCCATACACACCAGGGACTAGTCCTGTACCAGTTCTGTGGTTGATCCATTTCCCGTAGGCTAGTTCCATACTTTTCCCAGCAAAAAAGTGGTAGTTGTTCTAAAGCCACATCTTTAAAAGCACTTCCAAAAATGTCTTCACAAAGAAGTTAACTATTTTATCTACACAGGAAGTTTTTTTAACTTCATTTTTTTTATATTTTAATGCGTAATTTTTTGTTTTCTTTTTTCAAATAGTTAAAAAAAAAGAGTAAGAATAAATAAAATGGTACAAATTATTCAAATTTTGCCACAAAAATGCTAAATCCATTATGGAAAAATCGATAATATTTGAAAATATTGGAGGGATAACGTTTCAAACAAGCGTTAGAATGCATTAAAAATCATCAAAAAGCATAAAAATTATTTATTTGGGAAAATATCACAAATTTTTTAATTCACATTCAAAGCACTGAATTCGGATCACACCTTAAGAAGTGATGCAAAATCCTTGCAACGGTTGTTGAAACAGTGGACATTCGTTCTATGACAAGTTCATATTACATTCATCGCTTATCCGCCAATTTTGTAGGGAGCCACCGTGGTGCAATGGTTAGCATGCCCGCCTTGCATACACAAGGTCGTGGGTTCGATTCCTGCTTCGACCGAACACCAAAAGGTTTTTCAGCGGTGGATTATCCCACCTCAGTGATGCTGGTGACATTTCTGAGGGTTTCAAAGCTTCTCTAAGTGGTTTCACTACAATGTGGAACGCCGTTCGGACTCGGCTATAAAAAGGAGGTCCCTTGTCATTGAGCTTAACATGGAATCGGGCAGCACTCAGTGATAAGAGAGAAGTTCACCAATGTGGTATCACAATGGACTGAATAGTCTAAGTGAGCCTGATACATCGGACTGCCACCTAACCTAACCTAACCTAACCTAACCTAACCTTGTACCACTTCCAGACCCAAAAAGAACATTTTCACTTCTTTTTTGGCGACGCCTTTTTGGTGCATTATTAAGATATTAATTTATGACAGAATAGTTTTAATATCAATTACTATTTTTTATTCAACTAAATCATAAGTTCAACCACAGCTTTATTTCATAAATATCAGACTTCTACCACAACCCAAGTAATTCGATTGTGCATGAAAGTCTTTAGTGGAACTTTGTGCGTTGTACGAGTATATACTTGTTTAATTTTTATAAAAATGTAAAATCGTAAATAGGTTTTCAAATTCTGGGGGGGGGGCTAAAATTTTTCTGGGGGGTCTAAGCCCCCTCCCCAGAGGCCTTCCTACGCTTATGATGGGCGCCATATATAATTATGGACCGATGTGGACCAATTTTTGCACGGTTGTTAGAGACCCTATACCAATGCAATGTACCAAATTTCAGCCGGATCGGATGCAATTTGCTTCTCTTTGAGGCTTCGCAAGCCAAATCTGGAGATCGGTTTATATGGGGTCTATATATAATTATGGACCGATGTGGACCAATTTTTGCATGGTTATTAGAGACCATATACCAACATCATATACCAAATTTCAGCCGGATCGGATGAAATATGCTTCTGTTAGAGGCTCCACAAGCCAAATCTGAGGGTCCCTTTATATGGGGGCTATACGTAAAAGTGGACCGATATGGCCCATTTTCAATACCATCCGACCTACATCGATAACAACTACTTGTGCCAAGTTTCAAGTCGATAGCTTGTTTCGTTCGGAAGTTAGCGAAATCACGCTAACAGACGGACGGACGGACGGACATGCTTAGATCGACTCAGAATTTCACCACGACCCAGAATATATATACTTTATGGGGTCTTAGAGCAATATTTCGATGTGTTACAAACGGAATGACAAAGTTAATATATCCCAATCCTATGATGGAGGGTATAAAAAACATCACCTAAGAATAACAACCAGGTACCACAAAAAAAGTAAATATAAATTTCAAATCCGTCCGTCTATCCTTTGAGACTAACCACCATCACCACCATACCAAAAGGTCATCAAAATACGAGTAAATTTAAATATCAACAAAAAACGCGCCATTAACAGTCGTGATAATGACTGAGTTGGCGGCGACAAATTCCTCTTGAAGTCTTGGTCATTCATATAGCATTCCGTCATTTACTACCGGTACGAGTATTCGATGAATTTCAGAAATGAGTTGGACACAACACATAGCCAGCTATGGCAGTTAACAGCCGGGACACCTAATGTTCATCCATCGAGTAGGGTAGGATCAAACCATCCGTTGGTGTTGTTGTTAAACACCTCAGGGGTATGTGCCACAAAATGAAGCGTATCGTCTTGGGCCAAGTGAATGACTAATGGTTATTACCTGTAGACATAACCAGACACTTGGAAGGTAATACAAAATACAGTAGCTGTGTTTCGAAGCCATGTTTCTCCAGCAACAGCATCTGCATGTCAAAATATTTACATTTTAATTTTCAACCCATGGTGAGAAACAACGTCAACAACGTTATGAGTTTTCACTTAGGTAATTTTGAGATCTTCTTAATGGTCGATGGATGAATATTTTGGGAGTTGTTTGCCCAGAAGTCACAAATTTTAAAGTGTATAAGGCAGGTCAAATTCGAAGCCAGAATTTTCTGATTTAAACGTTTTATAAATACGTAGTTGTTAGAAGTCCGCTTATAAAGAGGTTCTATTTTGGTAGTCAAAGAAAAATTTATGTACCTCGTAATAAAGGAGAATGTGAATAATTAAAAGCAATATCATCCAAATGACCACCACGACCACGCTCACATGATTATAACCTTTCCATGTAATGTAGCACAACCAAATTGGCCTCGTTTCTTTTTGGAAAAAGTATGGTCACCAAAAAGTCCCCACATGTTGGGTCGTCTCAACAACAAATCCTAAGTTTTCTGAGTCCCGCGACGCGACACTTTTGCTTGTTGACTTAAAATCGCCATTTCCATGTTTTTCCAACATAATTTCGGTCACCATTTTTCTAATTAATTTTTTTTTTTCAATGCCTTGATGAATCGTGCATAGTTCAATTTTTATACACTGTACCACTATAGCCAGCTATATGTGATAAATTTGGCCCAAATAGGTTCAGATTTAGAAAATGCATCTATACACAGGGTGGCTGACAAATTGACAATTCAAAACTAAAAATGTTGAAAATAATATCAAATTTAGAATCAGTTTAGATTTGCTCGAATTGGCTACCTTTGAAATTCAGACGGTCGACAAAGCCATCACACGCTGCCCGATAGTAGCTCTACGGTATTTTGACAGCTCTACGGTATACCAAAGTGAGCTGATCGACACTTTGGTATTTTTTAGTGCCAACCTTAAGGTGAGTACTATGTTCGAGTTTTTCACCAAAACACTAAATTAAAAGTGCAAAAATATATATGAAGCCGATAACATTTTTATCAAGTCACTTCAAATTATGGATGGAAAAGATCCAATGTATTGATTGCGAACCATTTAATATTTCAAAATTAATTGATTAAAAAAAGTAACCGTAAAAATAAGCTGGTTTTCAGATTGAAAACAGAACATAGTACTCAGCTTTACTCTTCAAAATGTCTCATTTATTTTGCCGAAAGTGGTTCGTTGGTATTTTGGCTTATTCGCGGCAATATGCCGTCTTGAGAACATCGACACTTTAGTATTTTTAGTGCCAACCCTACTCTTCAAAGTGTCACAGAAACTAAACTCCAACGGATGGAGCGAGGAATCTCTTTTTAGGTCATTCTTGGTTGACGCGCGCTGAGTGCCACTGTGCTAAACCCTCTTAGAATGTCCATGGCTTGCGGCCGAAGTGTTTGTCTGCCCAGGGCTTCAAATACTGTCTTTACGACACTTTAACCATAATATTCATCATTTATTTTTCCGAAAGTCGCTCTTTGGTATTTTGGCTCATTCCCGCACGCAAAGAAAAAAACAACGTTTGGAAAACGTGTATCGGAAACATTTTTCTTTTGTTAGAGTTTTTTGAATTTCTTTGAAAATTTCAAACTTTTATCACCAAAAACATTTTTGGTTAAAAAAATTTTTATTTCTGCAATAAAAAAAAATTGATAGAAAAACACACTCCACACGGATGAAAAAGACTGTTTTTCATATGTTTGGCTATAAACATTATATGTTTGGAACACAAATTTTTAAACACAATATTTTTGAGTGCAAGCATATGCAATGTTCATAAACTAGCATAACATGTTTGGGACATATATGTTAATATGTTAGAACATATTATGTTTGGGACATAAAATGTTTGTAAATATAATATGCTTGGATGCAAACATATATTAATTTAGAAATAGCCTATAAACATATATGTGTTTAGTAGCTTGGAGCGCTATTTAACAGGGAGCGATATTGAATTAAGTTGGTGGTTGTTGCTTGTTATTACAAAATTAACATTTTATTTTTCCTTGGGCAATTGATCAGCTACTTCTTTGATCCTTACAAACTGTGTGGTCCGCTGTTCGAATCCCCGTCCGGCAAAAGGTAAAATTAAAATAAAAAAAATCATACAATTGAATAATTTCTTCTACAATGTTTGTATTACAGAAAAAGGTGCTAAGAACTAAAAAATCTCGTGGAAGTGAGAAAGATGTGGGGGAATATACAATTGGGCAGAAACAAAATTTTGAGCATTCAGGACGAAAACCTATGTTGTTAGCACCTATATTACCTGTTTATTTTCATAATTCATTATGATTGTAAATATATAAATAAATAAATAAAATTTTGAGCACAATATTATTTGGGAGAATTTTTTTAAGCATATAATATTTTTGGGTGCAAAATGCTTCCAAACATATTATATGTTCACATAATAACATATTGTTTTTTGGAAGACAACATTATTGAATTTGGATGCAAAAATACAAAATGTTTGGAACTTAGACTACCCAAACATATATTGTTTAGACCAATATGCTTTCAAACATATTATATATTGGAAGAGATCAAACTTATAAATGTTTGGGCAATACCCAAAAATGTATATGCTTGAAGCAAAATATGTTTGGGAGTATATGTTACAGAAGCGATTTTTTGTGAGCGTGCGTTTCGTTTATATCAAGCACTGTTCTTTTCTGACTTTAAGTCTTTTATAAGACCCATTCTGAAGCTTCATAGCAAAAATGTAATACGAGTATAGTAGTGTGTAATGTGGAAAATCATTTCGAAATCTTCCAAACATTTTTGGAATGTGTGTAAAAAACTTTTTGGTGTTCGGTCGAAGCAGGAATTGAATTCACCTCCCTTTGTATGGAATGCTAACCATTGCTCCACGGTAGCCAACTAAATTTATGTTTGTGTCAAATATAGTTTCTTTACAGTTTTTACATTGTGGGGGGCCGAAAACTATGCTTTATAAATATAACAGTTTGATTGTTTCCGTTGGTTGTGAGTTGATGGCTACAGCAATAATTATCTGTTGCTGACAATAACAGCTACGTAGCACGGTTGCCACAGTTGATAGAATTCTACCAAAATGGGTAGATTTTTTACTGTTTGGTAGATTGGTAAAATTCTTGATTTTCTACAGAAATAAAATTCTAGTAAAATTTTCTATAGAAATAAAGGGTGATTCTTTTGAGGTTAGGATTTTCATGCATTAGTATTTGACAGATCACGTGGGATTTCAGACATGGTGTCAAAGAGAAAGATGCTCAGTATGCTTTGACATTTCATCATGAATAGACTTACTAACGAGCAACGCTTGCAAATCATTGAATTTTATTACCAAAATCAGTGTTCGGTTCGAAATGTGTTTATCGACAAATTTTGTTCAGCGATGAGGCTCATTTCTGGTTGAATGGCTACGTAAATAAGCAAAATTGCCGCATTTGGAGTGAAGAGCAACCAGAAGCCGTTCAAGAACTGCCCATGCATCCCGAAAAATGCACTGTTTGGTGTGGTTTGTACGCTGGTGGAATCATTGGACCGTATTTTTTCAAAGATGCTGTTGGACGCAACGTTACGGTGAATGGCGATCGCTATCGTTCGATGCTAACAAACTTTTTGTTGCCAAAAATGGAAGAACTGAACTTGGTTGACATGTGGTTTCAACAAGATGGCGCTACATGCCACACAGCTCGCGATTCTATGGCCATTTTGAGGGAAAACTTCGGAGAACAATTCATCTCAAGAAATGGACCGGTAAGTTGGCCACCAAGATCATGCGATTTGACGCCTTTAGACTATTTTTTGTGGGGCTACGTCAAGTCTAAAGTCTACAGAAATAAGCCAGCAACTATTCCAGCTTTGGAAGACAACATTTCCGAAAAAATTCGGGCTATTCCGGCCGAAATGCTCGAAAAAGTTGCCCAAAATTGGACTTTCCGAATGGACCACCTAAGACGCAGCCGCGGTCAACATTTAAATGAAATTATCTTCAAAAAGTAAATGTCATGGACCAATCTAACGTTTCAAATAAAGAACCGATGAGATTTTGCAAATTTTATGCGTTTTTTTTTAAAAAAAAGTTATCAAGCTCTTAACAAATCACCCTTTAGAAGTAAAATTCTGCGAAAATATTTTATAGAAATTTTCATGTTTTTGTTCAAAAATTTTCTATACAAATAAAATTTTGCGAAAATATTGTATAGAAATAAAATTTTGATAACATTTTCTATAAAAATAAAATTGTGCAAAAATTTTCTTTAGAAATCAAATTTTGCGAAAAATTTATAGAAATAAAATATTGTCAAATTTTCTATAGAAATAAAATTTTGGCAAAATTTTCTATAGAAATAAAATTTTGACAAAATTTTCGATGGAAATAAAATTTTGACAAAATTTTCTATAGAAATAAAACGCTGACGAAATTTTCTATAGAAATAAAATTTTGACAAAATTTTCTATAGAAATAGAATTTTGCGAAAATTTTCTATAGAAATAAAAGTTTACGAAAATTTTCTATAAAATAAAATGTTGCGAAAATTTTCTATGAAAATAAAATAGAAAATTGATAACATTTCCTATAAAAATAAAATGTTGCCACAGTTGATAGAATTCTACCAAAATGGGTAGATTTTTTACTGTTTGGTAGATAGGTAAAATTCTTGATTTTCTACAGAAATAAAATTCTAGTAAAATTTTCTATAGAAATAAAATTTTGGTAAAATTTTCTATACAAATAAAAGTTTGACAAAATTTTCTATAGAAATAAAATTTTGACAAAATTTTCTAAAGAAATAAAATTTTGACAAAATTTTTTAAAGAAATAAAATTTTGACAAAATTTTCTATAGAAATAAAATTTTGACAAAATTTTCTATAGAAATAAAATTTTGACAAAATTTTCTATAGAAGTAAAAGTTTGACAAAATTTTTTATAGAAATAAAACGCTGACGAAATTTTCTATAGAAATAAAATTTTGCGAAAATTTTCTATAGAAATAAAATTTTAAAGTTTACGAAAATTTTCTATAAAATAAAATGTTGCGAAAATTTTCTATGAAAATAAAATTTTGTGAAAATTTTCTATAGAAATAAAATTTGGACCAAATTTTTTATAAAAGTAAAATTCTGCGAAAATATTTTATGGAAATTTGCATGTTTTTGTTCAAAAATTTTCTATACAAATAAAATTTTGCGAAAATTTTGTATAGAAATAAAATTTTGATAACATTTTCTATAAAAATAAAATTGTGCAAAAATTTTCTATAGAAATCAAATTTTGCGAAAATTTTCTATAGAAATAAACTATTGTCAAATTTTCTATAGAAATAAAATTTTGACAAAATTTTCTATAGAAATAAAACGCTGACGAAATTTTCTATAGAAATAAAATTTTGACAAAATTTTCTATAGAAATAAAATTTTGACAAAATTTTCTATAGAAATAAAATTTTGACAACATTTTTCCATAGAAATAAGATTTTGCGAAAATTTTCTATGAAAATAAAATTTTGTGAAAATTTTCTATAGAAATAAAATTTTGACAAAATTTTCTATAGAAATAAAATTTTGACAAAATTTTTCCATAGAAATAAGATTTTGCGAAAATTTTCTATGAAACTAAAATTTTGTGAAAATTTTCTATGGAAATAAAATTTTGACAAAAGTTTTTATAAAAGTAAAATTCTGCGAAAATATTTTATAGAAATTTTGATGTATTTGTTCAAAAATTTTGTTTACAAATAAAATTTTGCGAACATTTTCTATAGAAATCAAATTTTGCGAAAATTTTCTATAGAAATAAAATATTGACAAAACTTTCTATATAAATAAAGTTTCTATACAAATAAAATATTGGCAAATTTTCTATAGAAATAAAATTTTGACAAAATTTTCTATAGAAATAAAATTTTGACAAAATTTTCTATAGAAGTAAAATTTTGCAAAAATTTTCTATAGAAATAAAATTTTGACAAAATTTTCTATAGAAATAAAATTTTGACAAAATTTTCTATAGAAATAAAATATTGACAAAATTTTCTATAGAAGTAAAAGTTTGACAAAATTTTTTATAGAAATAAAACGCTGACGAAATTTTCTATAGAAATAACATTTTGACAAAATTTTCTATAGAAATAGAATTTTGCGAAAATTTTCTATAGAAATAAAAGTTTACGAAAATTTTCTATAAAATAAAATGTTGCGAAAATTTTCTATGAAAATAAAATAAAAAATTGATAACATTTTCTATAAAAATAAAATTTTCTATCGAAGTAAAATTTTGACAAATTTTCTATCGAAATAAAATTTTGCAAAAATCTTCTATAGAAATAAAATTTTGCAAAATTTTCTATAGAAATAAAATTTTGACAAAATTTTCTAAAGAAGTAAAATTTTGACAAATTTTCTATCGAAATAAAATTTTGCAAAAATCTTCTATAGAAATAAAATTTTGACAAGATTTTCTAAAGAAATAAAATTTTGACAAAATTTTCTATAGAAATAAAATTTTGACAAAATTTTCTATAGAAATAAAATTTTGCAAAAATTTTCTATAGAAATAAAATTTTGACAAAATTTGCTATAGAAATAAAATTTTGCAAAAATTTTCTATAGAAGTAAAATTTTGACAAATTTTCTATAGAAATAAAATTTTGCAAAAATTTTCTATAGAAGTAAAATTTTGAACAATTTTCTATAGAAATAAAATTTTGCAAAAATTTTCTATAGAAATAAAATTTTGCAAAAAATTTTGACAAAATTTTCTATAGAAATTAAATTTTGCAAAAATTTTCTATAGCAGTAAAATTTTGACAAATTTTATTAGAAATCAAATTTTACGAACATTTTCTCTAGAAATCAAATTTTGCGAAAAATTTTTTTAGAAAAAAAAGTTTGCGAAAATTTTTTATAGAAATAATTTTTTTTTGTTTTGTTGTTGTTGGTTTGTACTTCAATCATATTTGTTTGGGCAAAGCCCTATAGACTGCAAGATGGTTGGATGGACGCACGTTTCGGAATTAAATACCACATTCCTTCATCAGCATCCTCTACTTGCAGCAAAACTATCAACCAATTATCAGTACAAATTCTGGCAGTTCACCAAACCCAAAGTGAACCACACCTGAACATTCTGAAAAAAGGTTTATGATAGCCGGTTTTTGCCGAAAAAATTTTGTACGATGTTTTATTTCGGCAAAAGCCGACTATCATAAAGCTTTTTTCGGAAGGTTCAAAATTTATTTCTATAGAAAATTTTTGCAAAATTTTATTTCTATAGAAAATTTTTGCAAAATTTTATTTCTATAGCACATTTTTTCAAAATTTTATTTCTATAGAAAATTTTATCAAAATTTTATTTCCATAGAAAATTTTGTCAAAATTTTTTTCTATAGAAAATTTTGTCAAAATTGTATTTTTATTGTTGTTGTTTTTGATATCAGCTTAAAAACCATTGCGTTGACTAAACTACAAGAGTAGCTTAATCAACAGCGGAAACGAATGTTTGTCAAATTTATTTGGGCCAAGCCCTATAGACTGCAAGATGGTTGGATGGACGCACGTTTCCTCATCAGCATCCTCCTCCTCTGTTGTAGTTTAGTCAACGCAATGGCTTTTATGCTGAGCTCAAAACAACACTAATGAAATAAAATTTTGACAAACATTTTTTATAGAAATACATTTTTGAGAAAATTTTTTATAGAAATATATTTTGCAAAAATGTTGACGAAATTTTCTATTGAAATGAAATTTGACAAAAATTTCTATAGAAATAAAATTTTGACAAAATTTTGTATAGAAATGAAATGTGACAAAAATTCCGATAGAAATAAAATTTTGACAAAATTTTCTATAAAAATAAAATTTTGACAATATTTTCTATAGAAACAAAATTGAAAAAAAAATTGTTGTCTCAGTCACCCTTTATATGTCAATAATACTTTTTTTTTTAAAGAAAATACATTTCAATTAAAAGAGGAAATCCGAGTATGCAGCAAATCTTTGTGGAATATAAGGTATTGATACCATCACCCTTTATAGCCATGTCTTTTCAATTCAATCAATTCAATCGATACAAAATTCAAGATTTCCCTTAGAAACAAAACTCTCCAGGCACACTGATCTAAGCAAACAAAAGGAATGCAACCTATCTGTGCATCCATTGTTAGGGTAATGTTTCACCAGTTCACCAACCAACCGGGTATTGTGTGATTCTTACCTAACACAAGTACATGCAATTGAATGACTCAATTGTCGCATTTTTTTCACTATCTTCTCTTCCATCCTTTTGAAAGATATCTCACAAAAAAAAACAACAACAAAATGCAAAGAAAATTGAATTAAAAAAACACAGTAAAGACATTTATGTGGCAGTAGACAAAACTCCATATCTTGAAATATAAGAAAATTATCAGACACACATTAATGCTTCCTGGTGGTAGAGGTGGTTGGTTGGTTGGTGGCGTTGATGCATCTCCAATCACCCTCACCATCAGCTATGGCACCCACAAAAAAAAAAAAAACAACGACAATATGGAAGAAACCCATTCAATCGATATGGAAAAAAAGGAAAACGAAAATGTTGATAGAATAACCGCATCAGCAACAGCAGCAGCAACAAAATATGTTTCAAGTAAAATGAATTTTTATTGCACCTTCCTTTGGCTTCTCAGGAGGAGAAAGAGACATTTTGTGGGGTGAGTGAATTGAGTGTCTGTGTGAGAGAATTTTTGAATGAATGAAAATGAGTACATGAGAGTGGATGCATATCATGGGTGTGAGTGTGTGTGTTATATATTATTTTTTATGGGAAGTCTTTTTCCGGTTAAGATAAGACACAAAAGTGTTTCACTTATACACCACCAGACCAAGCCAAAAGAACCGAATCGAATCACATCGAATGACTGACTAAGTGAATGAATCAATGAGAATAAATGTGTCTTTGAAAAAATGAGGTAGGCAAAGTGAACAAAAACACAAACTCTTATATCTTACATATGTAAGAGATCCATTGAGATGCCATAAATACCAATATGATAGACTTTTCAAGAGGCCAAGAGTTAGGAAGAAAAAAAACATATGGTGAATACGAATTCGTTATGCG
This sequence comes from Haematobia irritans, assembly GCF_050003625.1. Classification (NCBI taxonomy): domain Eukaryota; kingdom Metazoa; phylum Arthropoda; class Insecta; order Diptera; family Muscidae; genus Haematobia; species Haematobia irritans. The sequence goes on from NC_134398.1 coordinate 199,932,746, forward strand.
CTCTATATAGAATTGAAGTCGAAGATCTTTTTAATTTTTTTATTTAATTTTTTTTTTTGATAAAATTAATATTTTAAGTTAATTTATTATACAAGCAAAAAAACCTAAAACTGCACTTAGTAAACATTCCACAAAGTTGGCGAAATGGTTGCAAACGGTGTACGATATCTTCTAAAATGGCCCATCACAGAAAATGCCTGATTTAGCTGAGGCATGATAGGCAGTTTGGCATGAGAAACTTGTTAGCAAGCAAGTGCAAATGTGTGACTAATTCATGGCAGTGTTTGATCCTGTCAAACGTGGGTGTTTATGTGTCGCGACGGTTCGACTAAATACCTTGAATTTTAAAAATTAGTCGAAAAAATTGAATGCTTCCAGTGGATGTGCTAGGATTTACGAATCAACCTACCAACTTTTCAATATTGTTTCCAAAGTTAAGATTCGTCGATTCGTTCGTTAAGAGTCGATTCGTCGATATCAAAAGTCGATTGGTCGAATTTGAAGATTATAAAAAGTCAACTTCAGCTTTTTGTATTTTTTTTTTTTTTTAGAGAAAAGGTCGATTAGCCGATTTCAGACTGGTAAAAATATTTAAGTATCGAGAAACAATTCGGTTCGGTTTTTGTGGACTAAGGTTTATGGAATATCTTTTTGGAAGTTATAGGAATCGATTAGGTCCTGAATCCATCTCTTACATATTAGCATATGAAACCATATCACAATTACAAAAAAGAATTGCAATGTTTATATCATATAAAGATTGCATACAAATGGCAAGAAGAAATTAATTACCTGCCTTTTTTGTACAGTAACGGATATGATGGCAAAAAAAAAATGTAAAAGCAATCGTAAAGAACAGGAACACCAAACACTTTAAATCGAACAACAAAAAAATCATGTTATCCACTTGATCAGTACCGGCATCAGCAATATACAATGACGCTGGAGAAGCAGTAAAAACAAGGAGAAGAGGAAACAAAGAAAATATAACAAGGACGTAACATGAACCCATATGATTGGAAGTACCCTCCTCCCCTAGTACTTCATTGATTTAGAAGTAAAATAAAAAAAGACGAACAGAAAGATGGAGAGAAAAGAATGTATTGGAATTGCTCACTTATGATTGTGTGTCACCTTAACATCAGCAACATCATCATCATCATCTCTACCGACGTCCACATCAACGACATTGTTGGAAATAAAGCCAACATATTGATGTAAAGTGTATAACTTAATATGCTACTGGTTTGGTTTTGTTTCAACGATAAATTAAGAGGGTGGTATGGGATTTGAAGAAAAAAAAAAAAACAAGAAAATACAATATGTGTGTACAGGGTAGGTAGCTGATGGGTTGATGCCATTTCTAAAGTGCTCCTCTGACAAATTAATTCCAATGACTGTAATTTTATTTTATTTACAAACTTACCAAAGTATTCTGATCTATTGCATTCAACTATTAAGTTGCTTTATAATTGTTTGGAAACCACAAATGGCTATCCTTAGAACCCTTCACCATCTAGATATGAATAAATCATTTGTTTTACATACCATTGTCAACATTTTTTATTTCTATAGAAAATTTTTGCAAACTTTTATTTCTATACAAATTTTGTCAAAATTTTATTTCAATATAAAATTTTTGCAAAATGTATTTCTATATAAAATTTTTGCAAAATTTTATTTCAGTATAAAATTTTTGCAAAATTGTATTTCTGTAGAAAATTTTTGCAAAATTTTATTTCTTTAGAAATTTTTTACAAAATTTCATTTCTTTAGAAAATTTTTACAAAATTTTAGTTCTTTCAAAAATTTTTGCAAAGTTTTAGTTCTATAGAAAATTTTTGCAAATTTTATTTCTATAGAATATTTTGTCAAAATTTTATTTCTATAGATAATTTTTGCAAATTTTTTTTTATAAAAAAAAAAATGGTCAACATTTTATTTTTATAGAAAATTTTGTCAAAATTTTATTTTTAAATAAAATTTTTGCAAAATTTTGTATCTAAAGAAAATTTTTGCAAAATGTTATGCCTATAGAAAGTTTTTGCAAATTTTCATTTCTATAGAAAATTTCGCAGAAAAGAATATTTTCTCAAAATTTTATTTCTATAGAATTTTGTTTTTTGATAGAAAAATTTGTCAACATTTTATTTCTATAGAAAATGTTTGCAAAATTTTATTTTTATAGAAAATTTTGTCAAAATTTGATATCTATTTTATATCTATAGAATATTGTGTGAAAATTTTTATTATAATTTTCTCAACATTTTATTTCTTTAAAAAATTTTTGAATAGAACTTTTGTCATAATTTTATTCATATAGAAAGTTTTGTCAAAATTTCATTTCTATAGAAAATTTTCTCAAAATTTTATTTCTAAAAAAAACCCAAATGTTTTTTTCGATAGAAGATTTTGTAAAAATTTTATTTCTATAGAAAAATTTCCCAACTGCTTTTTTTCGATAGAAAAATTTGTCAAATATTCATTTCTATAGAAAATTTTGTCAAAATTTTATTTCTATACAAAAATTTGTCAAAATTTTATGTCTGTAGAAAATTTTGTCAAAATTTCATTTCTATAGAAAATTTTCTTAAAATTTTATTTCTATTGAAAATTTTCTTAAAATGTTATTTCTATAGTAAATTTTGTTATTTTTTTTTTTTCTACAGAAAATTTTCTCACCATTTTATTTCTATAGAAAATGTTTGCAAAATTTCATTTCTAAAGACAATTTTCTTAAAATTTTATTTGTATTGAAAATTTTCTTAAAAATTTATTGCTATTGAAAATTTTCTTAAAATGTTATTTCTATAGTAAATTTTGTCAAAATTTTATTTCTAAAAAAAAATGTTCCCAAATGTTTTTTCCATAGAAAATTTTGTAAACATTTTATTTCTATAGAAAATTCTCTAAAAAATTTATTTCTATAGAAAAATTTCCCAACTGTTTTTTTTTTCATTATTATAGTTGTTCAAACTGGGCTTTTTGGTCGATAGAAAATTTTGTCCAAATTTTATTTCTATAGAAAAACTTCTTAATATTTTATTTTTATTTCACGCATAGCTACAATGCTATTTCTACTCTTTGTGCAAAATTTCAACTAAATCGGAGCAAAAAATTGGCCTCTGTGGTCATATGAGTGTAAATCGGGCGAAAGCTATATATGGGAGATATTTCGAAATCTGAACCGATTTCAACCAACTTTGGCACGCATAGCTACAATGCTAATTCTACTCCCTGTGCAAATTTTCAACTAAATCGGAGTTAAAAATTGGCATCTGTGGTCATATGAGTGTAAATCGGGCGAACGATATATATGGGAGCTATATCTAAATCTGAACCGATTTCACTAAAATTTGGCACACTTGACTACACTACTAATTGTACTCCTAGTGCAAAATTTCAACCAAATTGGGGTAAAACTCTGGCTTCTGGGACCATATTAGTCCATATCGTGCGAACGATATATATGGGAGCTATATCTAAATCTGAACCGATTTCACTAAAATTTGGCACACTTGACTACACTACTAATTGTACTCCTAGTGCAAAATTTCAACCAAATTGGGGTAAAACTCTGGCTTCGGGGACCATATTAGTCCATATCGGGCGAAAGATATATATGGGAGCTATATCTAAATCTGAACCGATTTCAATAAAATTTCGCACACTTGACTACAGTACTAATTGTTTTTCTTCTGCAAAAATTTAAGCAAATTAGGGTAAAACTGTGGATTCTGGGGCCATATAAGTCCATACCGGGCGAAAGATATATATGGGAGATATATCTAAATCTGAACCGACATGGCTATATCGACTCAGGAGCCCACCCTGAGCATTTTTGCCAAAGATACCATGTGTCCATCTCGTCTCCTTCTGGGTGTTGCAAATATATGTACTATCTTATAATACCGTGTTCCACAGTGTGGCGCAGGGTATAATTATTTCTATAGAATAAAAATTGTCACTGTAGTAAACTCTCCTCCCTTTCACAATTGTGATCATCACCATATGAAACAAATCAAGGCACTCGTCAAATGTTCCCCTTTATTGTTATCAATTTCATCAAGTAAAGGTAAATGACCACAATAACTAAAGGGTGATTCTTTTGAGGTTAGGATTTTCATGCATTAGTATTTGACAGATCACGTGGGATTTCAGACATGGTGTCAAAGAGAAAGATGCTCAGTATGCTTTGACATTTCATCATGAATAGACTTACTAACGAGCAACGCTTGCAAATCATTGAATTTTATTACCAAAATCAGTGGCAGAAAATCCGCTTTTTTATCGACAAATTTTGTTCAGCGATGAGGCTCATTTCTGGTTGAATGGCTACGTAAATAAGCAAAATTGCCGCATTTGGAGTGAAGAGCAACCAGAAGCCGTTCAAGAACTGCCCATGCATCCCGAAAAATGCACTGTTTGGTGTGGTTTGTACGCTGGTGGAATCATTGGACCGTATTTTTTCAAAGATGCTGTTGGACGCAACGTTACGGTGAATGGCGATCGCTATCGTTCGATGCTAACAAACTTTTTGTTGCCAAAAATGGAAGAACTGAACTTGGTTGACATGTGGTTTCAACAAGATGGCGCTACATGCCACACAGCTCGCGATTCTATGGCCATTTTGAGGGAAAACTTCGGAGAACAATTCATCTCAAGAAATGGACCGGTAAGTTGGCCACCAAGATCATGCGATTTGACGCCTTTAGACTATTTTTTGTGGGGCTACGTCAAGTCTAAAGTCTACAGAAATAAGCCAGCAACTATTCCAGCTTTGGAAGACAACATTTCCGAAGAAATTCGGGCTATTCCGGCCGAAATGCTCGAAAAAGTTGCCCAAAATTGGACTTTCCGAATGGACCACCTAAGACGCAGCCGCGGTCAACATTTAAATGAAATTATCTTCAAAAAGTAAATGTCATGGACCAATCTAACGTTTCAAATAAAGAACCGATGAGATTTTGCAAATTTTATGCGTTTTTTTTTTAAAAAAAGTTATCAAGCTCTTAACAAATCACCCTTTACCACTCAGAAAATTAAAAAAAAAGCAACAAGCCATCAAGTAGGCACCCCCACATGTTCTTTGCTGGCGTCATTCAAAGACCATCGCCATCATCATTATCATCATCGAGCATTCACTGATTGTCCGTTAGTCTTTATGTCACGTAATTCTTGCATTTCGTTTTTACTCATCTCAGATCTCCTGTTGACAGGAAGAAAGATCCTTTCATCGGTATGTTAAGAGGCCCACTTCTCACTCACTCACATATGTGATTTTTGTCTGTTAGGTAATATTTACCCCCCACCCATGCCAGACATTTCCTTGCTTTAGGTTGCTATGGCCCATTCCAACTGAATGTCTCATTCAATTGTTTACGAAGTCAGACAAGTCAATCGGACGTCAAGAATCATTAGGCGATTGACTGACTGAAAGACTTGGGTGAAAATGAGCCATATGATTTTGTATGTCAATGATGTGTTCTTGTCTGCCATTTACATGATGATAATTGGAAAATTTTTTTTATGGATACAGGAAGGTAGAACATTTAGCAAAAGGATATGTGAGAAATTTTGAACAATTTAATGTAAAATGTCTATTACTTGTTTTAAGAATTTTAAATTTAATAGAAAATATTTTAAGTAATGGTAATTTCTTTTCGGGGAAGAAAAAAAAATTATTCCAGTGACTCTTCACTTTATTGTATACAAATTATTTGAATTAGTTTTTTTTGTGGATAATTAATCCAATTTTTTTAATATAATCTCCTTTATTTTTAATAAAAAATTTCAATATTTTATTCTGATTAAATATGTTTTAAAAACTATTTTTTTAAAAAGCTAAGAATATTTAAATATGTAGGTTAAAAAAAATTAAAATAGTTGTTAATAAAGGATTTAATTGAATATTTTCCATTTAACTTAAAACGTTAAAAAGTTTTATAAAAATTTGCTATTTATACCATACCAATACCATACAATGGTATACAAAATTGAATAGTAGCACTATTCATCGTTTAAAACACCTAATAAAATTGCATACATTGTTGTCGCAAATAGTCTCCCTTATCTCTATAAGAGAAATTCTACTTTAGTATATCTTCAATTAGCTGACAATTTGAATTCAAATGTCTAGTCAGGGCTAATGAGAGTCTATCCTACACGTCTGCTGGTTTATTACCCGAATTCTAGGCAGGTTTTTTTTCCAATTGACCAAACTCAACCATTCCATCCTATGAGATGAGAGCCATAAACCGCAAATGTAATTTGAATGTATTCGAAACAAAAAAAAAAAAACACAACACTCCTACACACTACCATCAAAATCAAGAGAGATTAAATAAGACACTCAGGAAGAGAGAAAGAGAAAGGGAGATGGAGAGTAAAATGAGCAGGGATAAAAACCTGAAGCGATTTATTGCCTCACCTATTCAAGACAATGTCTCTTACGCCAATTAGTAACGACCATAAAACAATGAAAATAAGCCATTAACGAAATGGCTCAAGAATACAAAAGAGCCATCACAGACAGTCAGAGTAAGCGGAAAACATAGGAGAAAGAATAACAAAAAGACATAAAAGCTGAAAAAGGCAAACACTTGAGTATTTAGCCATGTATCAATATGAAATTTGATAAAGATCTTTTTAAGATGAATAAAGAAAATAGCAGAGAAATGTGTAATAATTTCCTGTTTTGCTTTTTGTAAACTAAATAAATCTCAGGGAACTCTAATTAAGAATTTGGACCAATTGAATACAAAAATTTAAAGACAGGGTAGCTCATATATATGACAATCACCTTCAAATTGCCATCATTTCTGATAATTGACAGATTCATTCCAGTGACAGTTCTATTTTATTTTTTATAGCTTACCAAAGCATTGTGAACTTTTGCACTCAGAATTAAAGTTATTCGCTATTAAATTCAAGTATGATGGTGCGATTGCTTTATATTTGGCTGGAAATCATACAAGTGGCTATCGCTAAAGTTTCTTCAAAATGTTATTTGTATAGAAAATTTTTGGAAAATTTTATTTCTATACAAAATTTTGCCAAAATTTTATTTCTTTAGAAAATTTTGCCAAAATTTTATTTCTATAGAAAATTTTGTCAAAATTTTATTTCTATAGAAAATTTTGCCAAAATTTTATTTCTATAGAGAATTTTGTCAAAATTTTATTTCTATATAAAATTTTGTCAAAATTTTATTTCTATAGAAAATTTTGTCAAAATTTTATTTCTATAGAAAATTTTGTCAAAATTTTATTTCTATAGAAAATTTTGTCAAAATTTTATTTCTATAGAAAATTTTGTCAAAATTTTATTTCTATAGAAAATTTTGTCAAAATTTTATTTCTATAGAAAATTTTGTCAAAATTTTATTTCTATAGAAAATTTTGTCAAAATTTTATTTCTATAGAAAATTTTGTCAAACTTTTATTTCTATAGAACATTTTTGCAAAATTTTATTTCTATATAATTTCTATATAAAATTTTTGCAAAGTTTTATTTCTATAGAAAATTTTTGCAAAATTTTATTTCTATAGAAATTTTTTGCAAAATTTTATTCCTATAGAAAATTTTTGCAAAATTTATTAATTTTAATTTAATTTTTACTTCGATAGAAAATTGTTGGAAACTTTTATTTCTATTGAAATTATGTCAAAATTTTATTTCTATAGTAAATTTTGTCAATTTTATTTATATAGAAAATTTTGTCAAAATTTTATTTCTATAGAATATTTTGTCAAAGTGTTATTTCTATAGAAAATTTTGTCAAAACTTTATTTCTATAAGAAATTTTGTAAACAATTTATTTCTAGAGAATATTTTTTCGAAATTTTATTTCTATAGAAAATTTTATCAGTTTTATTTCTATAGAAAATTTTGTCAAAATTTTATTTCTATAGAAAATTTCGCCGAAATTTTATTTCTATAGAAAATTCTATAAAAATTTTATTTCTATAGGAAAATTTGTCATCTGTTGAATGTATATCTATTGAAATTTTTTAAAAATTTGATATCTATAGAAATTTTGCTTTATATTTGGCTGAAAAAACATAAAACTGGCTATCGCTAAAGTTTCTTCAAAATTTTATTTGTATAGAACCATTTTGCAAAATTTTATTTCTATAGAAAATGTTTGCAAAATTTTTGGAAAATTTTATTTCTATACAAAATTTTCAAAAATTGTATATCTATAGAAAATTGTGTCAAAATTTTATTTCTATAGGATTTTTTCTCACAATATCAGTTTTATAGAAAATTTTGTCAAAGTTTTATTTCTGTAGAAACTTTTGTCAAAATTTTATATCTATAGAAAATTTTGTCTCAATTTTATATCTATAGAAAATATTCAAAAATTTTGTCAAAATTGTATATCTGTAGGAAATTTATTCAAAATTCCATTTTCTATAGGAAATTGCTTCAAAATTTTATTTCTATAGAAAATTTTGCTAAAATTTTTATTTCTAGAGAAAATTCTATCAAAATTGTATTTCTAAAGAAAAATTTGTCATCTATTGAATGTATATCTATAGAAATTGTTTAAAAATTTCATATCTAAAGAAATTTTTTAAAAATTTTTATATCTATAGAAAATTTTTGGAAAATTTTATTTCTTTAGAAAATTATGTCAAAATGTCCTATAGGAAATTTTGTCAATTTTATTTCTATAGAAAATTTTGTAAAAATTTTATTTCTATAGAAAATTCTATCAAAATTTTATTTCTATAGAAAAATTTGTCATCTATTGAATGTATATCTATAGAAATTTTGTAAAAATTTTATATCTATAGGAATTTTTTTTAAAAATGTCAGTTCTATAGAAAATTTTGTTAGTTTTATTTCTATATCTATAAAAAAATTTTCAAACATATTGGCAAAATTTTATATCTATAGGAAATTTTTTCAAAATTGTATATCTATAGGAATTTCTTTCAAAATTTTATTTCTATAGGAAATTTCTTCAAAATTTTATTTCTATAGAAAATTTTTGCAAAATTTTATTTGTATAGAAAATTTTGTCAAAATTTTATTTCTATAGAAAATTTTGTCAAAATTTTATTTCTATAGAGAATTTTGTCAAAATTTTATTTCTATATAAAATTTTGTCAAAATTTTATTTCTATAGAAAATTTTGTCAAAATTTTATTTCTATAGAAAATTTTGTCAAAATTTTATTTCTATAGAAAATTTTGTCAAAATTTTATTTCTATAGAAAATCTTGTCAAACTTTTATTTCTATAGAACATTTTTGCAAAATTTTATTTCTATATAAAATTTTTGCAAAATTTTATTTCTATATAAAATTTTTGCAAAGTTTTATTTCTATAGAAAATTTTTGCAAAATTTTATTTCTATAGAAATTTTTTGCAAAATTTTATTTCTATAGAAAATTTTTGCAAAATTTTACTTCGATAGAAAATTATTGGAAACTTTTATTTCTATTGAAATTATGTCAAAATTTTATTTCTATAGTAAATTTTGTCAATTTTATTTATATAGAAAATTTTGTCAAAATTTTATTTCTATAGAATATTTTGTCAAAGTGTTATTTCTATAGAAAATTTTGTCAAAACTTTATTTCTATAAGAAATTTTGTAAACAATTTATTTCTAGAGAATATCTTTTCGAAATTTTATTTCTATAGAAAATTTTATCAGTTTTATTTCTATAGAAAATTTTGTCAAAATTTTATTTCTATAGAAAATTTCGCCGAAATTTTATTTCTATAGAAAATTCTATAAAAATTTTATTTCTATAGGAAAATTTGTCATCTGTTGAATGTATATCTATTGAAATTTTTTAAAAATTTGATATCTATAGAAATTTTGCTTTATATTTGGCTGAAAAACATAAAACTGGCTATCGCTAAAGTTTCTTCAAAATTTTATTTGTATAGAACCATTTTGCAAAATTTTATTTCTATAGAAAATGTTTGCAAAATTTTTGGAAAATTTTATTTCTATACAAAATTTTCAAAAATTGTATATCTATAGAAAATTGTGTCAAAATTTTATTTCTATAGGATTTTTTCTCACAATATCAGTTTTATAGAAAATTTTGTCAAAGTTTTATTTCTGTAGAAACTTTTGTCAAAATTTTATATCTATAGAAAATTTTGTCTCAATTTTATATCTATAGAAAATATTCAAAAATTTTGTCAAAATTGTATATCTGTAGGAAATTTATTCAAAATTCCATTTTCTATAGGAAATTGCTTCAAAATTTTATTTCTATAGAAAATTTTGCTAAAATTTTTATTTCTAGAGAAAATTCTATCAAAATTGTATTTCTAAAGAAAAATTTGTCATCTATTGAATGTATATCTATAGAAATTGTTTAAAAATTTCATATCTAAAGAAATTTTTTAAAAATTTTTATATCTATAGAAAATTTTTGGAAAATTTTATTTCTTTAGAAAATTATGTCAAAATGTCCTATAGGAAATTTTGTCAATTTTATTTCTATAGAAAATTTTGTAAAAATTTTATTTCTATAGAAAATTCTATCAAAATTTTATTTCTATAGAAAAATTTGTCATCTATTGAATGTATATCTATAGAAATTTTGTAAAAATTTTATATCTATAGGAATTTTTTTTAAAAATGTCAGTTCTATAGAAAATTTTGTTAGTTTTATTTCTATATCTATAAAAAAATTTTCAAACATATTGGCAAAATTTTATATCTATAGGAAATTTTTTCAAAATTGTATATCTATAGGAATTTCTTTCAAAATTTTATTTCTATAGGAAATTTCTTCAAAATTTTATTTCTATAGAAAATTTTTGCAAAATTTTATTTGTATAGAAAATTTTGTCAAAATTTTATTTCTATAGAAAATTTTGTCAAAATTTTAGTTCTATAGAAAAAATTTTGTATCGCGTTTAAAAGGTGGGTGAAAAAAGGTAACAAGACTAGAAATTATACGAAAAGTGAAGACCAGATTGGATTGAAATCCACGCTACAGGGGGTAGAAGATTTGCAGAACGAGAACAGATGCATCATATATATGGAAAAATGTGCTTGCCAATTGAATTTTTAAATAATTCAATTCAATTCAGTTTTTATTTCCCATGTCTCTTAAGAACTACTTTTACATTGTAATTTGTAATATAAGATTTTTGTGTGTTTTAAATACTTCTAGCATGTATAAAGTGACATTTTTCTAGAAATTCATATTTTATCTGTCAAATTAAATAGCTACGTAAGACTAGCCCATTTACTACTTCGTTTCGCCAATATGACTTTCGTCTATCATTTTCTTCAATTTTCCCGTTAAAAAAGGGAGGAAAAAACCGGGATATCATTATTCTTTTTTTGTTTGTTTCTATAACTAAGACTTAAGCTAAAAGATATGTACACTATTTACACTATTTACAAAAAAACACAAAAATAAAAGTAATAAAATAACATAAATGATATCAATTCAGGATAGTGAAATTTTATATACAAAAGAGGAGAAAGTACTTATCAAATGATCACGATAAGTTTATTGTGACAAACTGTACGAGTCACTTATCACATCAAACGACCCAAAACTTCTATTGTAAAAAATAAGCCTACCCTCATCATCAAAAAGAAGGCCGTCTTCATCGAGGTAGACGAGGCTCATGGGCGCGAGGTGCCCCCCAGCTCCGAGAACCCGCTCATAATATTCCCTAGAAATGCAACATCGCCTAACTATCCCATTTGGATGTTCCGGAAGCCCTCTATGTCGCGCAATTGTCGAACTTACCATATACGCATCTACCCTGCCCAATCCACTTTTATCATATACCTCCTGATTCGGGGGTAGCATATACACCCCCATTTGACGTGAGCCCACCAAACCGAGGCAGTGCCTGAGCATCCTCCTCTCCATCTGCCTTATCCTCTCCATCTGCCCGGATGATATCGCACTCCATGCCGCAAACCCGTAGGCAATCACAGGCCTCACAATAGTCTTGTATATGGTCATCTTTATATACGGACTTAAGTTCGGCTGGGACGAATCTTAAATACCCAACACCATGAATCAAATATAATTATTTAAGTTGAAAACTCTTTGTCGTGGGGGGTTACTAGAAAATATATAGAGTTTCAGGTGGATTTATAGACAGATAATGGGTCAAGCAAACATAATACCAAAACACGGACCGTCAAATTGGGAGATCGGTCTATATCTTTGGCAAGTTTATTTACGGTTCTAAATATTTGGTCAACATTTTTTTTCTATGGAATATTTTGTCAAAATTTTATTTCTATAGAAAATTTTGTCAAAATTTTATTTCTATAGAAATTTTATAAAAATTTTATTTATATGAAAATTTTTGCAAATTTTTATTTCTATAGAAAAATTTTGCAAAATTTTATTTCGTTAAAAAATTGTGTGAAAATTTTGTATCTATAGAAAATTTTAGAAAAACTGTATTTCTATAGAACATTTATCAAAATTTTATAGCTATAGAAATGTTCGTTTTTTACAAAGACATGAAGTATCCTACCAATCTAGCAACCAGTAAAAAATCTATCATTTTTTGTAGAAAACTTCCAACTGTGGTAACCGTTATATATTGCAACTATTGAGTTTTTTAGAGCAAAAAAGGAAGGATAACAAGTATATACGGCCGTAAGTTCAGCCAGGCCGAAGCTTATGTACCCTCCACCATGGATTGCGTAGAAACTTCTACTGAAGCCGATGGCAAGGTATCTTAAAACTTCCTAACACCGTAATATATACCACATAGTCCATACGTGGTATATATTAAACTATCAAATGCCGATTAAATACGTATATACTTAAGTTTAAAGTTTCTATAAAAATAAAATTTTGACAAAATAAATTTTCTATAGAAATAAAATTTGGAAAAAATTTTCTATAGAAATAAAATTTTTGTCAAAATTTTCTATAGAAATAAAATTTTGACAAAATGTTCTACAGAAATAAGATTTTGACAATGTTTGCTATAAAAATAAAATTTTGGTAGATTATTTTTGGCTCGAGTGGCAGCCATGATTATGAACCGATATGGACCAATTTTTGTGTGATTGGGGATCGGCTATATACATATAACTATAGACCGATATGGACCAATTTTGGCATGGTTATTAGCGGCCTTATACTAACACCACGTTGCAAATTTCAACCGGATCGGATGAATTTTGCTCCTCCAAGAGGCTCCGGAGATCAAATCTGGGGAACGGTTTATATGGGGGCTATATATAATTATGGTCCGATATGGACGAATTCTTGCGTGTTTGTTAGAGACCACATTCTAACACCATGTTCCAAATTTCAACCGGATCGGATGAGTTTTGCTCCTCCAAGAGGCTCCGGAGGACAAATCTGGGGATCGATTTACATGGGGGCTATATGTAATTATGGGTCGATGTGGACCAATTCTTGCATGGTTGTTAGAGACCATATACTAACACCATGTACCAAATTTCAGCCGGATCGGATGAATTTTTCTCCTCTAAGAGGCTCCGGAGGTCAAATCTGGGGATCGGCTTATATGGGGGCTATATATAATTATGGGTCGATGTGGACCAATTTTTGCATGGTTGTTAGAGACCATATACTAACACCATGTACCAAATTTCAGCCGGATCGGATGAAATTTGCTTCTCTTAGAGGCTCCGCAAGCCAAATCGGGGAATCGGTTTATATGGGGGCTATATATAATTATGGACCGATGTGGACCAATTGTGGTTGTTAGAGACCATATACTAACACCATGTACCAAATTTCAGCCGGATCGGATGCAATTTGCTTCTCTTAGAGGAATCGCAAACCAAATTTGGGTGTCCGTTTATATGGGGGCTATACGTTACATTGGACCGATATGGACCAATTTTTGCATGGTTGTTAGAGACCATATACTAACACCATGTACCAAATTTCAGCCTGATCGGGTTGAAATTTGCTTCTCTTAGAGCAATCGCAAGCCAAATTTGGGGGTCCGTTTATATGGGGGCTATACGTAAAAGTAGACCGATATGGCCCATTTGCAATACCATCCGACCTACATCAATAACAACTACTAGTGCCAAGTTTCAAGTTGATAGCTTGTTTCGTTTTCAACAGACGAACGGACAGACATGCTCAGATCGACTCAGAATTTCACCACGACCCAGAATATATATACTTTATGGTGTCATAGAGCAATATTTCGATGTGTTACAAACGGAATGACAAAGTTAATATACCCCCATACTATGGTGGAGGGTATAAAAAACCCCAATCAGATTCAATTCAAATTGAGGTTTTAAACAAGAGATGATCAATTCACCACAGTAGTGTCAATGGAAAAGGGTTCGCTCCGCATTAAAACTACTCGCTAACCAATCAAGCATATCAACTACTATTATAAATACATATTTAGTGAACTAATCGAAGATGACAATACATAAAAATAACTCAGTTATATTTTTATAATATTTTAAATAAATTAATGTTAAAGGACAATCGTCTCTAGAATAAAATTAAACTATAAATAGCTCATTACTTTGTTGCATCATCCACCCTATATTCTATATATGGTATATCGTATATACCCCACGAAAACTGGTAGTCAAGTGTAACCACCAATTATTATTTTTTTCTTAAATACCAAAAAACTACAATATCTACCATTAAATTTTTAGTTTCCCATGAATAATGCTTATCAATCATTTTCACCTCGATTTAAGTTCACAACTGTTCAATGAATTACGATTTTATGTTTTGCTTATCCATTTTTTTTTTGGATTTTATTTTGGAAGGGGGATTTGTAACATGTATCAATGAAATACATCGATTTGTTTAAATGATAAATGATGATGGTTTATTTTGATTTAGTTTTTTTGTGCTTAGCAATACAATCTATCTGCTGGATCAGCAATTTAGTGAAGGTAGCCAAAAAAAGGCTAACATTAAAATTTGGTGTTTTCGTAGGGGGAATTTAAAAAATTTTCGTTTATTTTGTATTTCTTTGTTTTTTTTTTTTTTGTGATTAAAGCAAACCACAAAAAAATTATTCTTATCACAATGAAAAATCATTTACGGCTCAACGAAATAATATCAGCTACGAATGAATAAAGATACAGAATTGAAGTGAAGTGAAAGGAAATACTACAATTCAAAAAAGAGTCACAATCTGCATACATTTTGAAATTGAAGTCAAAGAGATTAAGGCAACCCTCTGGAAACGAAGACCTGTATAGCAAAGAGAAAACGAAATAAAAAACAAAATAAAATAAAATAAAATCCTCGATATTTTTTGTTTTTCTAAGATTATAATCAATAGAAATACTTGGAAGTATTTGAGTTGTATGTTTGTACAAGGCTTGATGTATGCATGTCTGCCTGAAATGTTGTTATCAAAATCAGAATCTTATCTGCTGAACAAATCTGTAGACGCGCTTAAAATGCTGTTGCTGAAGGCTGCTATAGCCCCCGCTTTATGCTCTTGATTTAGACGACCGAATGAGAAGCTGTAGCAATGGATAATGGTGATGGTGATGTTGATGATGATAATGAAGATTCCAATATCGATGATGCCAATGGTACTGAATGTAGAAACAGTGGTTAGACAGAGAAGAAAAACACAAAGAAATAAGATAGCCATTACAGTATAGTGATTAGCACGGCCGCCTGCCTCATAGAAGACCGCGATTAAAATTCCAGAATATAACACCAATCAAGTACACAGAAAAAAATTTCACGAAAATTTTTCCAATTAAAATTTTAATGAGGTTTTAAAAAATAGACAATTAAAAATTTAATTGATTCAACAAATTTTTTAATTGAAACAAAAATCAATCATAAAAATTAACAGCATCAATTAATTTTTCAATTGGATCAATTACCTTTTTAATTGACTTTCAATTAATTTTTTAATTGATACTATCATTTCTGTGATTGAAGACATTTCGATTAAAAAATTAATTGGATCAATTAATTTCGTGATTGAATCAGAACAAATTTTTTTTTGTGTGTAAGGAAGGGCTAATTGCGGGCGAGCAGATTATACAGGCTGATTGGTAGGCATTGCCTCCAATTTCAAGTTGCTATCATTACAAACCCGCTCGTCTGACAACTTACAGATTTCTTCCAGTGATAGTTTATTTTTATTGTTTACAAGCTTATAATAGCACTTTGATCTATTGCATTGAGAAATCAAGTTATTCGTGATGTAACTCAAGCTTTATATTTGGCTGAATAAATCTTTTTTTTTTCTCGTTCTTCACAAATTTTCTACATAAAATTAAATTTTGACAAAATTTTCTATATACGCAGAGAAGATTGCCACAATCATATTCGAAGAGCAAAATAATATGATAGGAGCTATTTTTGCGGCGACCATCTAATATTTTAACCTGCAACCATGTTGGCTCAGTGAACATGGTTCTAAGAAAAATATAATTGTCCTTATCTAAAATGTTATTATATTGATAAAAAGAATTTTGCTTGAATGAAAAGACAATGGTCACAATTTAAAATGTTATGGTATTCATTAAAAATGTTTTTCTAATAGTTAAAAGAACATGGTCACAACCTAAAATGTTTTGATCTTTATGAAAAAACTTTTTCCATCGTCGAAAAAAGGACGCCACTTGAGAAAAGAAAACACAAAATTAACTTTATTTGTTTGTTTTTATTTATTTATAAACTAATTCATTGTTTATTTGTATTTATAATGCCGTTCAAGCAAACATCATATATTTTTACACACTCTATTTTATTTCAATTTCAACACAAAGTAATTATTCCATATTTACATCGTGCCCATCAAATGTACAAACGCAGACATCATGTAACTGCAAATAAAAATAAATGATACCATATAGCAAAATGCAGAACAAAAAACAGGTACATTTTTTCAATTACACTTTCCTTTTTTGTGTTCTCATAAAAACACGTGCCACTTCTGAATAAATAAATTAACACAAAACACAGTAAATCCATATTCTCCGTCCATTCCAAGAAACAATCAACACACGACTGACGCGCAAAATGAAAATCGTGTGCACCTGCTCAATGTTTTTATAAAAAGTTAAAAAATTATATGCTCACGAAAAAAATGTAAATGGTCTTTATGGCTATGTCTATACTTAACCTATAAAAATACTTTTTTTCCCTGTAAAAAAGTAAAAAATTGAATGGTCAGGTACATGATTATCCCGACCACTTAATGGTCTCAAATTCTATCCTTTAAATGATAGAACATGTTTGCGGTATTTGAGAACCATTCAAATGTTTATTGCCACAATAAATTTTTCTCCACTCGAAAACTATTTTTACAAAGACAAATTACATGGTTTTCGCGGCAATTACATGCTCTAGATAAGCATTAAATGGATGCGGTAACAATGTCCAAACATGGTTTTTCTGTGCGTGTAGGAATACAATTTTGAGAAAATTTTCTATAGAAATAAAATTTTGACAAAATTGTCTATAGAAATAAAATTTTGACAAAATTTTCTATAGAAATAAAATTTTGAGAAAATTTTATATAGAAATAAAATTTTGACAACATTTTCTATAGATATTAAATTTTGACAAAATTATCTATAGAAATAAAATTTCGAGAAAATTTTCGATAGAAATAAAATTTTGAGAAAATTTCCATAGAAATAAAATTTTGATAAAATTTTCTATAGAAATAAAATGTTAACAAAATTTCCTATAGAAATAAAATGTTGAGAAAATTTTCTATAGAAATAAGATTTTGACAAAATTTTTCTACAGATATAAAATTTTAACAAAATTTTCTATAGATATTAAATCTTGACAACATTTTCTATAGAAATAAAATTTTGAGAACAATTTTTGATAGAACTAAATTTTTTTTTTCTATAGAAATAAAATGTTGACAAAATTTTCTATAGAACAAAATTTGCTGTAAAATTTTCTATAGAAATAAAATTTTGACAAAATTTTCTATAGAATTAAAATTTTTAGAAAATTTTCTATAGAAATTAAATTTTGACAAAATTTTCTATAGAAATAAAATTATGAGAAAAATTTTTTATAGAACTAAAATTTTAACAAAATTTTCTATAGAAATAAAATTTTGACAAAATTTTCTATAGAAATAAAAATTTGACAACATTTTCTACAGAAATAAAAATTTGACAAAATTTTCTATAGAAATAAAATTTTGCAAAAGTAAAGTTTTTTAGTTTGTAGTTTTTTGGTAAAAATGTTTCCATATTTCGGCAGTTTTTTTTTTGACTCGTGTGGCAATCGTGCTTTCTATAGAAATAAAATTTTAAAAAAATTTTCTAAAGAAATAAAATTTTGACAAAATTTTCTATAGAAATAAAATTTTGACAAAATTTTCTTTAGAAAATAAAATTTTGAGAAAATTGTCTATAGAAATAAAACTTTGAGAAAATTTTCTTAGAAATAAACTTTTGAGAAAATTTTCTTTAGAAAATAAAATTTTGAGAAAATTTTCTATAGAAATAAAATTTTGACAAAATTTTATATAGAAGTAAAATTTTGACAAAATTTTATATAGAAATAAAATTTTGACAAAATTTTCTATAGAAATAAAATGTTGACAAAATTTTCTATAGAAATAAAATTTTGACAAAATTTTCTATAGATATAAAATTTTGACAAAATTTTCTATAGAAATAAAATTTCGACAAAAATTTAGATAGAAATAAAATTTTGACAAAATTTTCTATAGAAATAAAATTTTGACAAAATTTTCTAAAGAAATAAAATTTTGACAAAATTTCTATAGAAATAAAATTTTGACAAAATTTTCTATAGAAATAAAAATTTGACAACATTTTCTACAGAAATAAAAATTTGACAAAATTTTCTATAGAAATAAAATTTTGCAAAAGTAAAGTTTTTTAGTTTGTAGTTTTTTGGTAAAAATGTTTCCATATTTCGGCAGTTTTTTTTTTGACTCGTGTGGCAATCGTGCTTTCTATAGAAATAAAATTTTAAAAAAATTTTCTAAAGAAATAAAATTTTGACAAAATTTTCTATAGAAATAAAATTTTGACAAAATTTTCTTTAGAAAATAAAATTTTGAGAAAATTGTCTATAGAAATAAAACTTTGAGAAAATTTTCTTAGAAATAAACTTTTGAGAACATTTTCTTTAGAAAATAAAATTTTGAGAAAATTTTCTATAGAAATAAAATTTTGACAAAATTTTATATAGAAGTAAAATTTTGACAAAATTTTATATAGAAATAAAATTTTGACAAAATTTTCTATAGAAATAAAATGTTGACAAAATTTTCTATAGAAATAAAATTTTGACAAAATTTTCTATAGATATAAAATTTTGACAAAATTTTCTATAGAAATAAAATTTCGACAAAAATTTAGATAGAAATAAAATTTTGACAAAATTTTCTATAGAAATAAAATTTTGACAAAATTTTCTAAAGAAATAAAATTTTGACAAAATTTCTATAGAAATAAAATTTTGACAAAATTTTCTATAGATATAAAATTTTGAGAAAATTGTCTATAGAAATAAAATTTTGACAAAATTTTCTATAGAAATAAAATTTTGAGAAATTTTTTTACATAATTAAAGTTTTGGCAAAATTTTCTATAGAAATAAAATTGTGGCAAAATTTCCTATAGAAATAAAATTTTGCAACTTTTTCTATTAAAATAAAATTTCGCAAATTTTTCTATAGGAATAAAATTTTAACAAAATTTTCTATACAAATAAAATGTTTACAAAATTTTCTATACAAATAAAATGTTGACAAAACGTTCTATAGAAATAAAATTTTGACAAAATTTTCTATAGAATTAAAATTTTGACACAATTTTCTACATAATGAAAGTTTTGGCAAAGTTTTGTATTGAAATAAAATTTTGAGGAAATTTTCTATAAAAATAAAATTTTGACAACATTTTTTGAGAAATTTTCTATAGAAATCAAATTTGTCCAATGTCCAAACATGGTTTTTCTGTGCGTGTAGGAATACAATTTTGAGAAATTTTTCTATAGAAATAAAATTTAGACAAAATTGTCTATAGGAATAAAATTTTGACAAAATTTTCTATAGAAATAAAATTTTGAGAAAATTTTCTATAGATATTAAATTTTGACAAAGATATCTATAGAAATAAAATTTTGACAAAATTTTCTATAGAACTAAAATTTTGACAAATTTTCTAAAGAAATAAAATTTTGACAAAATTTGCTATAGAAATAAAATGTTGACAAAATTTTCTATAGAACTAAATTTTGAGAAAATTTTCTATAGAATTAAAATTTTGACAAAATTTTCTATAGAATTACAATTTTGAGAAAATTTTCCATAGAAATACAATTTTCAGAAAATTTTATATAGAAATAAAATTTTGACAAAAATTTTCTATAGAAATAAAATGTTTCTATAGAAATAAAATTTTGAGAAAATTTTCTATAGAAATAAAATTTTGACAAAATTTTCAATAGAAATAATATTTTGACAAATTTTTCTATAGAAAAAATGTTTTGATAAAATTTTCTTAGAAATAAAATTTTGAGAAAATTTTCTATAGAAATAAAATTTTGAGAAAATTGCCTATAGAAATAAAATTTTGAGAAAATTTTCTATAGAAATAAAATTTTGACAAAATTTTCTAAAGAAATAAAATTTTGACAAAATTTTCTATAGAAATAAAATGTTGACAAAATTGTCTATAGAAATAAAATTTTGACAAAATTTTCTATAGAATTACAATTTTGAGAAAATTTTCCATAGAAATACAATTTTGAGAAAATTTTATATAGAAATAAAATTTTGACAAAAATTTTCTATAAAAATAAAATTTTTCTATAGAAATAAAATTTTGAGAAAATTTTCTATAGAAATAAAATTTTGACAAAATTTTCAATAGAAACAATATTTTGACAAATTTTTCTATAGAAAAAATGTTTTGATAAAATTTTCTTAGAAATAAAATTTTGAGAAAATTTTCTATAGAAATAAAATTTTGAGAAAATTGTCTATAGAAATAAAATTTTGACAAAATTCTTCTATAGAAATAAAATTTTGATAAAACTTTTTATAGAATTAAAATTTTGACAAAATTTTCTATAGATATAAAATTTTGAGAAAATTTTCTATAGAAATAAAATTTTGACAAAATTTTCTAAAGAAATAAAATTTTGACAAAATTTTCTATAGAAATAAAATGTTGACAAAATTGTCTATAGAAATAAAATTTTGAGAAAATTTTCTATAGAAATAAAATTTTGAGAAAATTTTCGATGGAAATAACATTTTGACAAAATTTTCTATAGAAATAAAATTTTGACAAAATTCTCTATAGAAATAAAATTTTGCAAAATTTTCTATAGAAATAAAATGTTGACAAAATTGTCTATAGAAATAAAATTTTGACAAAATTTTCTATAGAAATAAAATTTTGACAAAGTTTTCTATAGAAATAAAATTCTTAACAAAATTTTCTATAGAATTAAAATTTTGAAAAATTGTTCTACAGAAATAAAATTTTGACAAAATTTTCTATAAAAAAAATTTTTTTGACAAAATTTTCTATAAAAATAAAATTTTGAGAAAATTTTCTATAGATATAAAATTTTGACAATATTTTCTATAGAATTAAAATTTTAACAAAATTAGAGTTTTTAGTTTGTAGTTTTTTGGTAAAAATGTTTCCATATTTCGGGAGAGTCTTTTGGCTCGAGTGACAACCGTGCTATAATGTTTTCAATCTCCTCCCATTTTTCTCCCATTGAAAATATAGGCAATGGCTATATTTTGAAATTCATGTATACATTGGATTTCATTTTAAACCAAGAATAGAAACAAATAAACAAAGTGAACAAATAATTGTTAAAAATTTTGTATCCAAATGTTATCGCCCGTCGCAATCAACAACAATAACATCAACTGAAAGGTGACATTATTGTCATTACTGTGTACTTATTACTGTTGCCGTTGTCATTGAAGGCATCGTCATCTGTGCGTCATCATGGAAAATAGTTTGGAATTTTACATTTGCTTATCACCAGACGTGATCAGGAAATAACTCTACAACAATGTACATAAAATTACCTAGCACTCAGTCACCCTTCCCATCCCGTTTACCTGGCTACAGCAGCAAATGATTAACAAGAAAAATCTGATTGAATTGCTACAACATGTGAATCACGTGAAGTCTGATGAATGTGTGATAATCCATGAGTGGGTTCTAAATTGCCGAAGGATTTGCTATGAAAACTGGAACCAATTCATGTGTGTTTAAAAAATGGGAAAGAAACCGAAAGGGAAACCAAACAAATGGTGTATGGAAGCATGGATTATTTTTCGCTAAATTTTAAATTTACCTCTTTAAGGTGGGTATTACGCTCGAGCTTAGCCGCTAAAATCGTCATTTTTTCACTAAAGTGAATTTTAACAAAGTTTTTATTCCTTAAAATGGATTATTAAAGAGAAGTAATCATGAAATTACGATTTTAGCTGCTAAACTCGAACTTAAAAATTGGCCGATGAATGTATCAGAGGTAGTAAAAAGAAGTCCATTTACTTTGCAAGAAATTAAAGTAAGAATGATCTAAATTAGGTCAAATATGCACACTTATATTAGTCGTTATAATTTTTTTATGATGCCATAAATTTTGCATCATGTGATAAATTTTCACAAAAAATTGTGTATCGGCTGAGAAAATTTCACAAAACAATTTTGAGACATTTTGGCAAATTTGTCTCACACGTACAATGTTCACCAAAATTTGTGTTTCATGCGAGGAGAGAGGCAATGTGCTGAAATGCTCATATTGCATACAAAGAATCATAGGTTCAATCCCTGTTTTGACTAAACACCAAAATATTTGTCATCGGTGGATTATACTCTCTCTGTAAAGCTGACGATATTTCTGCGTGTTTTAAAGCTTCTCTAAGTGATTTCATCGCAATGTGAAAAGACGTACGGACGACTGATTTAAATATATCTCTCAATTATTCACCAAAAACTTTGTACCATGCAACAAATTTCCCCCAAAACAAATTTTTAGCATGCGAAGATTTTTCACAACAATTGTTGGTGAAAGAATATTGTATATGCGACAAATTTTCTCTGAAAAAAATTGTATAAAGGTGAGTATTAAGTTCAAGTTTAGCCGCTGAAATCGTCATTTTTTCACGATTACTTTTCTTTAATAATCCATTTTAAGGAATACAAACTTTGTGAAAATTTGCTTTGGGATATTCCCCATCAAGTTATAATGGAATCTGCAACAAATATGTATAATTTTACAACTTTTTTTTACTTATTTAGTTTTCACTTTAGTGAAAATTAGCGGCTAAACTCGAACTTAATACTCACCTTAACGCGACAATTTTCAAACAATCACCAAACAATTTGTATTATAAGACACACTCTCCAAACAGTTCCTCTCAAGCGAGAAAAAATCATATGTGATAAATTTTATTCAAAAAATTTATACTATGGGACAAATTTGCACCAAAAAAAAATATCATGCGAGAAATTTACTTCAACGTTTTTATCCAAGAAAGTTTTCTCAAAACAATATTTGCCATGCGACTAATTTTCACTAAGAATTCAGTAACATGCGATAAAATTTGAATATCCGACGCTTTCACCAAAAATTTTTTATCGTGCGACAAATTTTCACGAAAATATTTGTAACTTGCGAAAAAACTGTTCCACGAGAAAAGTGTAATACGCTTTAAAGACTATCATTTATTCCGGACGACAGTGCTCGTGTCGAACATATCCCATATATTGTGCACATTATAAGTTAAGTCCGAAGGCATAATCGATATTGCTGCATGTTTATGGGATCGATAACACATTTACCGATTATTTAGTCATCGCCGATAAGTCGTATCGATCCGACACACTGTAAGATTCATTACAAACACCGACATTCCGTCCGGAATAACTGATAGTCTGTAAAGCGCATAATGCGATAAATTTTCTAAAAAATGTATCTTGCGGAAAAATTGCAATATGCGATACTTTCACTAAAATTTTTATATCGTGCGAAAAGGTTTCACTAAAAATTTGTAGCTTGCGAGAAAAACTTTTCCAGAGAGAAGTTTTCACCAACAAATTTCCATAATTCGACAAATTAAAAAAAAATTGTGTCGTGCGAGAAATTTTCTCCATCAATCATAAACAAGTTTCACCAAAAATTGTATCTTATGCGAGAAAAACTTACCATGCAATAAAATTACGAAAACGTCAGAAACTAGCTAAAAATAATTTCTATAACCCGAGCAACAATTCTGTATTATGCGTCAAAGATTACAAAAAAACTTTATCGCATGCGATTAAAAGTCTCTACAACTTTCAGTACATCTGCAATTTTCAGTGCAAATGTTGTATCATGAGACATAATTTCACCAAAAAAAATGTATCATGCGAGAAAATGAAATTATCCCACCTCAGTAATGCTGGTGACATTTCTGAGGATTTCAAAGCTTCTCTAAGTGGTTTCACTGCAATGGGTAACGCCGTTCGGACTCGGCTATAAAAAGGAGGTCCCTTGTCATTGAACTTAACATTGAATCGGGCTGCACTCACTGATAAAAGAGAAGTTAACCACTGTGGCATCAGTGGACTGAGTAGTTTAAGTGAGCGTGAAATATCGGCGTGCCACTATACCTAACCTAACCTTCTCCAAACAGTTCATCTCATACGATAAAAAATCCTATGTGATAAATTTTATTCAAACCATTTATATTAGCGACAAATTTGCACCAAAAAATTTTATTATGCGAGAAATTTACTTACGTTTTTATCGCAAAAAATTTCTCCAACAATCAACAAAAAGTTTCACCACAAATGTTATCATATGCAAGAAAAACTTACAATGCAATAAAGTTACGAAAATGACAGAAATTAGCAAAAAATAATTTGTATAACCCGAGAAATATTCAGCACCAATTCTGTATTATGCGACAAAGATTACAAAAAAACTTTATCGCATGCGAATAAAAGTCTCTACAACTTTCAGTAAATCTGCAATTTTCAGTGAAAATGTTGTATCATGAGACATAATTTCACCAAAAAATTGTATCATGCGAGAAAATGAAATTATCCCACCTCAGTAATGCTGGTGACATTTCTGAGGATTTCAAAGCTTCTCTAAGTGGTTTCACTGCAATGTGGAACGCCGTTCGGACTCGGCTATAAAAAGGAGGTTCCTTGTTATTGAGCTTAACATGGAATCGGGCAGCACTCAGTTATAAGAGAGAAGTTCACCAATGTGGTATCACAATGGACTGAATAGTCTAAGTGAGCGTGAAATATCGGCGTGCTACTATATCTAACCTAACCTTCTCCTGCGAGAAAAAAATTCTATGTGATAAATTTTATTCTAAACATTTATATTATGCGAAAAATTTGCACCAAAAAATTTTGTTATGCGAGAAATTTACTTACGTTTTTATCCCAAAAAATGTTGAATCAACAAAAAGTTTTACCAAAAATGTTATCTTATGCAAGAAAAACTTACCATGCAATAAAGTTACGAAAATGTCAGAAATTAGCAAAAAATAATTTGTATAACCCGAGAAATATTCACCAACAATTCTGTATTATGCGACAAAGACTACAAAAAACTTTATCGCATGCGATTAAAAGTCTCTACAACTTTCAGTAAATCTGAAATTTTCAGTAAAAACGTTGTATCATGCAGCAAAATTTCAACAAAAAAATTGTATCATGCAAGAAAATAAAAAAAAAAACAAAATGAAATGAAGTAACATGTAAAAATTTTTGGCCAAAAAATGTATGTAATATATCATGTTTCAAATTTTGTTGCATGATATAAAGCACTTCCAAAAATAACCTCATAAAAAATGCTAAATTCATTCTAGAAAAAATGCGAATTTTTGAAAATATTTGAGATCAAACGTTACAGATAAGCGTTAGAATGCATTAAAAATCATTAAAAAAATATAAAAAATTATTTATTTGGTAAAATATTAAAATTTTTTAATTCACATCCAAATCACTGAATTCGGATAACACTTTAAGAAGTGATGCTGTTAAAATAAAGGACATCCGTCCTATGAAAAGCCAATGTTAAATTCATCGCTTCTACCCCAATTTTGCACCACTTCCGGATCCAAAAATGTTCTTTTGGTGGAATATTAAAATTGAAGGTAAATGATTTTTAAAAATTTTTATTTGCAAAGAATACCATCTTCTACCTAGGCTTTGATTCAAAAAATGAATTCATAGTCGGAAGGACTAATTTATTCAGGACGTGGTCCTGAGCATATTTGTCAAAGATATCACGTTTCTATCTCATCTTCTACTGGATCTTCAGAATCAATACCAAAATAATTAGAATCTTTGAAACTGTGTACAATAAAATACGACTCACGATTTCTTTACCTCATATCCAACTTCTAACAATCCACACAAAAATTTGAAAAGGTTAACCCTATGTCATTGACTACAAATTGTTCTTTATGGCAAACGGAGAATTTACGAATTGATTTAAATTGTTATTATTATGAGAAGGGATTCCTTGTGGGCACTCATTTGGAATTTTCAAAATTCTGTTATCTTACCGATATGGATAAAAAGAAAATTCCCGTCATGAATTCAAATGGTCATATTGTAAGGACAAATAATGAGGCAAGGATTATGTTCTTATAAGGATTCTGGAAATATACTCAATGATTTGGCAATCCATTAACCCCTCTCAAAAACACCCACAAAGAAATTTAACACATCAAGTTACACACACCCACACAGTAACACTCATCTCTATATAGAGACCCAGAGTTTTGCAACATGATATCATCGGTCACCATTCACCAGAGCCAATAACAGCTGATGATCCCATTGGAAAATCATTTTTTTTTTGGTTTTTTCATTTCATGGGATGACATTTTTTTCGTTTCGTTTTTTTCTCCAATTTCCATTTTCACAATATGAAAAAAGAAAAAACCAAACAACTATAAATTCTTATCACATTTTATGCATTCCTATGATAAATGTGTGACAAAAAATACACAACAACAGAGAGGACAAATCTGAGCGAGTCAGGAGATGAATGTGGTAAACATTTCAGTATTGCAAGACATCTGAGGTAAATTAAATAGCATAAATAATTTTGGTTGACCCTAGCTGAAACGAAGTGTTATCAAATGTAAACTACAATATTTCGAGTTTTTTTAAATTTTTAAATTTTGATTTTTCGACTTTACCAAAAAATTACAAATCTAGAGATTTTTTGTCAATTAGTCAATTTTGGATTTTTCTCAAAAATATTAAAGTCGATTGCTCAAATTTGAAGATTCAAAAAGGTGTTTTTTGTAGAAATTTAGAATCTTGTAGAAATTTAATTTTTGTTGAAATATGTGCTAAATTTTCTCCCATTAATGTTCCAGAAAACCTATTGGTTTCCACATTAATTTTTTAAATTTTAAATTTTGTTGAAATTTAGAATTTTACAAAGATTATAAAAAGTGGAATTTTATAGAAATTTAAAATTTTGTTGAAATTTAGAATTTTGCTGAAATATGTGCTAAATTTTCTCCCCCAAATGTTTCAGAAAACCTATTGGTTTCCACGTTCATATTTTCTTTTTTTTTGGTACATAAACTTTTATTTGAGTTTAACCTACCCAATAATGACAGTGAGTGTGTGTCCGAGATATGATTCTGGTCAATGTGACCAATAAATTCGAAATCGTTGGGTTATGTTTTTTTGTTTTTGATTTTTTTTCTTTTCATCTCTTCTTTTTTGCGAATACCAGAAAAAGTACAAACGTATTGGATGATGAGAGTTTACCTTGACATCAAGCAACAATGGACAAAACCAGCAATTTCTTTTAATAAAAACGAAAACACATCAAAATAAAAAACCCTTTAGTTTAACAATCGTCAAGCCGACAATGAATACCACTCAAGCGCTACAACTTTCTGGTAATCCAGAATAACGAAAACAACCACAACAACAACAATAAACATAATAAACGATGACGACAATACTTCCAGAGAGAAAAAAAGGACATTCCTCAGTATTTGCTTACTTTGTGTGATATATTTTTATATGTTTTTCATATTCTTATCATCGACACCACACTCAACAGCGATTTAAGCGCTCTCTCAACCCACCACCCGTTCTGTATACACCACCCATAGACGTAAGTACATACATAGGCTACCATACTCATAATGCAGGCTGTTATCCACCCACACATACTCTCTCTCCCTCACATACCAACAATGTCTGAATGCAGGGCATCAACAATGCGGTGGTAAAAAAAAAAAACAAAAACAAAGAAGAAGAAGAAATGAAATCAACACGACAGCCTTACTGATAACATTCGGGCGCTAATGGGACCAAACAATGGTATAATGGTGGAATATGAGTATTGGTTGTATGCATGCGAAAAAATGAAGTGTGTGTGAAAGGATTTAGTAGTAGAAGGTGACAAGTTGGCAAAAATAGTTTAAATAATAAAATGAAAAAAAAAAACAATTATAAATCTACACAAAAAAAGGTTGACAAAAATTTATATGGAAATAAAACTTCGACAAAATTTTTTATAGAAATACAATTTTGAAAAAAAAAAATTATATAGAAATAAAATTTTGACAAAATTTTTTAAAGAAATTAAATTTTGTGAAAATTTTCTAAAGAAATAAAATTTTGACAAAATTTTCTATAGAAATAAAATTTTTAAAAAATTTTCTATAGAAATAAAATTTTGACAAAATTTTATATAGAAACAAAAGTGTGACAACATTTTCTTTAGAAATAAAATTTTGAAAAAATTTTGTATAGAAAAAAGTTTGACAACATTTTCTATAGAAATAAAATTTTGACAAAATTTTCTATAGAAATTAAATTTTGTGAAAATTTTCTATAGAAATAAAATTTCGACAAAATTTTCTATAGATACAATTTTGACAAAATTTTCTATAGAAATAAAATTTTGACAAAATTTTCTATACAAATAAAATATTGACAAAATTTTCTTTAGACATAAAATTTTGACAAAATGTTTGTATAGAAAATAAAACTTTGAAAAAATTTTCTATAGAAATAAAATTTTGACAAAATTTTCTATAGAAATTAAATTTTGTGAAAATTTTCTATAGAAACAAAATTTCGACAAAATTTTCTATAGAGATACAATTTTGACAAAATTTTCTATAGAGATACAATTTTGACAAAATTTTCTATAGAAATAAAATTTTAACAAAATTTTCTACAGAAATAAAATTTTGACAAAATTTTCAAACCAAAACTTGCCAAATTAAAAAAGTCGACTTTACAATAATCGTAAAAGGTGACATCCATTTGTTTTGAAAACTAGATATTCGTAAAGTCGATTATTTTTTTTAAATTTTGAAAATATCGAAAACTTAAAAAGTCGTCTTTTTGGCTCTCGTTACTATCGTCAGTATATTCCAACACAAAGTTAAACGAGTTTCTAGGCTCCAATACTATTACAATGGGTCCTTTTCTCCACCGACTTTCTCTCTTACTCTCTGACTACAGCAGGTTCTTGGGGTGGTAAATATGCCGGTTGAGCGTGTATTGTGCTCGACAATGCGAGGTGGGTATTGTGAAATATAAACGAAACGAGCGCGACTGGCACAAACTGTGTTTTATCTATGGCCATCAATCAGGCATAGTGTATGGCGATAAGTAAAGAGAGATTGCAACTAGAGAATGTACCACACAGCACCATAGCAAACTACTGCCATCGCCGTTGCCGCCTCTGCCACCGTCACTCAAAATCGTAATCATGATGAATAAATGAATGAATGACTAAAGGACTGATTGCATGAAAGGGAATGATATGCGATAAAAAAAGATGGGCGGTATTACACCAATCAGATAAGACAGTGGACAAAATATTTAAAAATAAAAATAATGGAGAAAAATTATATTCGATATTTAGATTTTTATAGAAAAACTAGCTTGGGAAACTGGGTGTGCTTGGCTATGCCATACTGTTAAGTAGATCAAAAATTTTATGAAAAAAAAGAAAATTTGTGAAGTATAGATATTTGTGAAATGACGGAAATCGCAACAATTTACGATCGTATACATGAGGTGGCCATAGGTACCGAGTATGACATATTCATTCTAGTAAGATGGTCTTGGCAGAATGAGATCCTAGAACAGATACCAGAGGGTACTAACTGCTACACTGATAGATCGAAGGCGGGCGTATATGTGGAGGACCCAGAAACCGAGATTCTATTCCAATTACTGCACCTCACCACAATCCTGCAGCCACAAAATGTGAACATCTTTACAGATTGTCAGAGGGCAACGAAGTCAATAGAAGACGGTTCGATTACCGCATTGGACCAAAGGTTGCCACTCGACCCAAAAATAATCCAGCAAAATGTTAACAAAAAAACCAAATCTTCTTTTGTTGTTTTTGTTTCCTATAAAAAATCCTGACAACATTTTATTTGAACTTTATTTTTATAGAAAATTTTGTCAAAATTTTATTTCTATAGAAAATTTTGTCAAAACTTTATTTCTATCGAAAAATTTGTCAAAATTTTATCTCTATAGAAAATTGTGCCAAAATTTTATTTTTATAGAAAATTTTATCAAAATTTTATTTCTATAGAAAATTTTGTCAAAATTTTATTTCTATAGAAAATTGTGTTAAAATTTTA
The DNA here is from genome assembly GCF_050003625.1 of Haematobia irritans. Classification (NCBI taxonomy): domain Eukaryota; kingdom Metazoa; phylum Arthropoda; class Insecta; order Diptera; family Muscidae; genus Haematobia; species Haematobia irritans. Next base: position 199,963,359 of record NC_134398.1, read on the forward strand.
TTTCTATAGAAAATTTTGTCAAAATTTTATTTCTATAGAAAATGTTCGTGCAATTTTATTTCTACACAAAATTTTGGTAATTTTTTTTAATAAAATTTTCGTGGAGTTTTATTTCTACAGACAATTTTCGTAAAATTTTATTTCTATAGAAAATTTTGTCAAAATTTTTATTTCTATAGAAAATTTTCGTGCAATTTTATTTCTACAGAAAATTTTCGTAAAATTTTATTTCTATAGAAAATTTTGTCAAAATTTTATTTCTATAGAAAATTTTGTAAACATTTTATTTCTATAGAAAAATTTGTCAACATTTTATTTCTATAGAAAATTTTGTCAAAATTTTATTTCTATAAAAATTTTTATCAAAATTTTATTTCTATAGAAAATTTTGTCAAAATTTTATTTCTATAAAAAATTTTATCAAAATTTTATTTCTATAGAAAATTTTGTCAAAATTTTATTTCTATAGAAAATTTTGTCAAAATTTTATTTCTATAGAAAATTTTGTCAAAATTTTATTTCTATAGAAAATTTTCGTGCAATTTTATTTCTACAGGAAATTTTCGTAAATTTTATTTCTACAGAAAATTTTCGTAATTTTTTTTATAAAATTTTCGTGCAGTTTTATTTCTACAGAAAATTTTCGTAAAATTTTATTTCTATAGAAAATTTTCGTAAAATTTGATTTCTATAGAAAATTTTCGTAAAATTTTATTTCTATAGAAAATTTTCGCAAAATTTTATTTCTATTATTATTTTTATAGAAAATTTCATCAAAATTTTATTTCTATAGAAAATTTTGTCAAAATTTTATTTCTATAGAAAATTTTGTCAAAATTTTATTTCAATAGAAAATTTTGTTAAAATTTTATTTCTATAGAAAATTTTGTCAAAATTTTATTTCTATAGAAAATTTTCGTGCAATTTTATTTCTACACAAAATTTTCGTAATTTTGTTTTAATAAAATTTTCGTGGAGTTTTATTTCTACAGAAAATTTTCGTAAAATTTTATTTCTATAGAAAATTTTGTCAAAATTTTCATTTCTATAGAAAATTTTCGTGCAATTTTATTTCTACAGAAAATTTTCTCAAAATTTTATTTCTATAGAAAATTTTCTCAAAATTTTATTTCTATGAAAATTTTGTAAACATTTTATTTCTATAGAAAAATTTGTCAACATTTTATTTCTATAGGAAATTTTGTCAAAATTTTATTTCTATAAAAAATTTTATCAAAATTTTATTTCTATAGAAAATTTTGTCAAAATTTTATTTCTATAGAAAATTTTGTCAAAATTTTATTTCTATAGAAAATTTTGTCAACATTTTATTTCTATAGAAAATTTTGTCAAAATTTTATTTCTATAGAAAATTTTCGTGCAATTTTATTTCTACAGGAAATTTTCGTAAATTTTATTTCTACAGAAAATTTTCGTACATTTTTTTTTATAAAATTTTCGTGCAGTTTTATTTCTACAGAAAATTTTCGTAAAATTTTATTTCTATAGAAAATTTTCGTAAAATTTGATTTCTATAGAAAATTTTCGTAAAATTTTATTTCTATAGAAAATTTTGTCAAAAATTTTATTTCTATAGAAAATTTTGTCAAAATTTTATTTCTATAGAAAATTTTATCAAATTTTTATTTCTATAGAAATTTTTGTCACAATTTTATTTCTATAGAAAATTTTGTCAAAATTTTACTTCTAAAGAAAATTTTGTCAAAATTGTGTTTCTATAAAAAATTTTGTAAAAATTTTATTTCTATCGAAAATTTTGTCAAAAAATTTCATTTCTATAGAAAGTTTTGTCAAAATTTGTATTTCTATAGACAATTTTGTTAAAATTTTATTTCTATAGAAAATTTTTTCAAAATTTTATTTCTAAAGAAAATTTTGTCAAAATTGTGTTTCTATAGACAATTTTGTCAAAATTTTATTTCTATAGAATTTTTTTTCAAAATTGTGTTTCTATAGAAAATTCTGTGAAAATTTTATTTATTTGTCAAAAAATTTCATTTCTATAGAAAGTTTTTTCAAAATTTTATTTCTATAGAAAATTTTGTCAAAATTTTATTTCTATAGAAAATGTTTTCAAAATTTTATTTCTTTAGAAAATTTTTTCAAAATTTTTTTTCTATAGGAATTTCCTTCAAAATTTTATTTCTATAGAAAATTTTGTCAAAATTTTATTTCTATAGAAAATTTTGTCAAAATTTTATTTCTATAGAAAATTTTGTCAAAATTTTATTTCTATAGAAAATTTTCGTTCAATTTTATTTCTAAAGAAAATTTTCGTAAAATTTTATTTCTACAGAAAATTTTCGTGCAGTTTTATTTCTACAGAAAATTTTCGTAAGATTTTATTTCTATAGAAAATTTTCGTAAATTTGATTTCTATAGAAAATTTTCGTAAAATTTTATTTCTATAGAAAATTTTCGCAAAATTTTATTTCTATAGACAATTTTGTCAAAATTTTATTTTAAAAAAAAAATTTGTTTCCATAGAAAATTTTGTCAAAAGTTTATTTCTATAGAACATTTTATTGAAATTTTATTTGTATAGAAAATTTTGTAAAAACTTTATTTAAAAAAAAAAATTTGTCAAAATTTTATATCTACCCGTGTAAAAATTGGAGGATCCAATCCTATCTAATAATATCAAATTGGATCTAATTAGATCTGTTCAGATATTAGTTCAGATATAATTAGATATGCACAGATATGCTATATATGATGCTAGATCTGGTTAGATATAATTGCAGATCTCATCATATATAGTATAATATCTAATTATATCTGGCATATCTAATAATATATGCTTGGATAGGACCATATATAGCACTATATCTAATAAGATATGGTAGATATAACATCATATCTGACTATATATGGGTTTAAATACGGTCCAAAATATAATTAAAAGCAATCATGAACAAATTAAAAAAATATTTGAAATATACGTCTAAAAAACTATTCGAGATATATACACAAAGTTACAGATGGGAAAAACAACTTTTGTTTATTTAACGGACTTACATAATACATTTTAAAGTATTTACAAACATGTTTTTCGAGTTTCAGAACATGGTTGAGCTCCTTCACGTCAAATAGTTTTAACAATCTAAAGCAGTCAGTTTTGGAAATGGATATAATATGATCAGCGCCAGTTTTTAAATGTTTTATCGGATACTGCTGGTTGACGTCAAAAAGTGTAATAAAAATAAATTGTTGAAAATGTGCAAAGAAGCAATTAACAGACCCATTTAGTATTTGTCGTTCCCATGCGTTTGGAGTATAATTAACCTCTCATCCAAAGCATTATTTAGTATCCAAAGTAGACTGCAAAATTAATTTTTATTTTGAAATATACTCATATAAAAAGACTGCTGTTAATAGGAAACACTGACTGCTGTTTTTTCGGTAAACAAAAGTGTTGTTTTAGCAGTTTTTCTGCTAAAGTAGCAAACAATCTGTTGGTTTGGAATAACAGACGTACTGCCCAAAAGTTAGTAGTTTGCTTAAATAATAGAAATTCAAACATTAAAAAAACATTTAGTAGATTTTGATTATGCAATAACATTTCTGAGCAAGTCGCCCTTTTTAATATATGTCCCACTCGGACATCGCCAAACAGTCGTACCTTGAGGATGGGGCTTCTCAACAATACCTTCTTGGTTTTCTAAGCAATTTTGCTTATTGACGCAGGCACCGAAGTGGATGGAGCCTCATTAGTCAAGATGATTTTAATATTTATATTGTAAATTTCATTTAATGCGTTTTACTGCTATTAATTACGTAAATTGTACTTGTTAAGTTTCAAATAACAAAAGTTTCTTCTTTTTACATCTATCATACGTTCTAATAAATGGGTTCTATACATTATATACAAATTATGGGCTTTTATGCGTTGAAAGATCTCGAATTATATAATTGTATCAAATAATATACAATTATATCTAATTAGATCTGATTAGATGTGTCTCATTTTTGAGATCTGATCAGATCCAATTTCATAGCATTTAGATCTGACCAGATATAACCATTTTTCGGATCAGCTCAGATCTGACCATGTCTTGGCTCAGATCTAATGATATCAAATCAGATCCCCCAATTTTTACACGGGTATAGAAAATTTTGTCAAAATTTTATTTCTATAGATTTTTTTTTTTCAAAATTGTGTTTCTATAGAAAATTTTGTGAAAATTTTACAATTTTGTCAACATTTTATTTCTATAGAAAATGTTTTCAAAATTTTATTCCTATAGAAAATTTTGTCAAAATTTTATTTCTATAGAAAATTTTGTCAAAAAATTTCATTTCTATAGAAAGTTTTCTCAAATTTTTATTTCTATAGAAGATTTTGTCAAAATTTTATTTGTAAAATTTCATATCATATTTAGTTTTTTCCACCCACTGTGCGAGCTACTCGCACACAATGCCTACAGGAGCCAATGAACGAGGTGTGTCAGCATAGTTTCCGTTGTTTTTTCGTTTGGGAAAAATGTCGTTGCGTTTGTTTGTTTTTTTTTTTTTTTTATAAACCAAACACCAATCCATTCTCCAACAAGGCTATGTAGTCCTACTTAGGTTAAATTCCTTTAGTATGGGCTATTCCCAATGACATTGTTAAAAACTCATAAAAAATTGCTTGGTTATGAATCAGCTTAAATGATTAGATGACCCACAAAGGTTGAAGGAAAAGAAAAACAGAAGAAGGAAAACAGCAACAACACCTATAATGATTTTTATCGCTACGATCAAGTGGTAATGATGAAGTTGGTGCGTGGTACGTTTGAAGCCTCCTACCTCTCCTTAAAGAGCCTTTAAGAAAATTCACTACCAGAGCTTTTCGTAGAAAAGTTCATAAATTTTATAGGAATTTATCGTTTTTGGAAATAAATATTTATTTTATAGTTTGCATTGTTTTGTGCAAATCTTTTGTGTATTGGAGTATATTTATTATCCTTAATGTCTTTTGCCACTCTCCCATACCCTCTCTCTCTCTCTCTCTTTGATAAATCCTTTCGTATCTCTAGGATTTCCAAACACTTTTCCCATTGCTTTGTACTACAAAGCCGACAATACCGACTTTCATACTAAAATGAACATTAAGGTAAGCTACCGCTGTATGACTATGAACGATGGAGGATGAAGGATGGATACCAACATTTTGTATGTCCTGGTGCTGGTATTCTCTGTATGCAGATATTTCTTTACTCCCATTACTTATCAGTTCAGTCCTTCGGTGTGTATACAATTCATTTTGTTATCAGTTACCAAACGGAGACAGAGACAGGAGTCGCCGCCGACTCAGCTTGAGCAAATGCTTGCTGGTGCTGGAGCCAAAAATCTTAATATACAAAAAAGGATTCATCTTACAAACAAACAATCTACCCAAGAGTACCACAATGAATACGATATTCTGATAGAGCCCAATGCCAACAGCTAGGGGGCCCTTCTTCTAATAGTCAGGAAAGAGAAGTCCAGACCTCTAGAATTCATAGTCATCCACCATCATATCCACCTATATATCTACCTTCATTATCAGATCATGGTAGGTGGCAGCCAAACTGTAAAGTACATCGAAATGGACAGGGGGAAAAGACGAAAGGATAAGAGAACTCAATGCACGCATTTATATTAAACAGGACACAACTATGAGGACAATACAATAGGAATTTTATTTTATGTTTGCAGGATTTTTACCTATGTCCCATACTTCCTTCACATCTTGGAGTCTCGAGAAACATTTTCTTCCCATATATATCCTTATGCCAACTGGGAAGTATAATGTGGAGATAATGTGAAATTCATTGATTCAAATTCGTAAGGGATTAACTTTGCTATGGTGAAAAGATTTTGCAAATATTATAGAGGGTTAAAGGTCGTTAGTTTTTCGGGGTGGGAAATTATTTTGCAAAATAAATGAAATTTATTTGCAGCAGAAATACATATATTTACAGTAATAGGTACTAGGATAGGGGATAGAATTAGGATTTTTTCTAATGGTGACTAAGTCTAACATTAACTAAAAAATAGAATTTAAGATTCCAGCTGATTGGTAGAATTCTCAATGTTTTGGTAGATTTTCAAAATCTTTTTTTGACAGAATTTTCTATAGAAATAAAATTTTAACAAAATTTTCTATAGAAATAAAATTGGAGAAAAATGTCCTATAGATATAAAATTGTGACAAAATAAAATAAAATTTTGACAAAATTTTCTATAGAAATAAAATTTTGACAAATTTTTCTACAAAAACTAAAAAAAAAATTGACAACATTTTCTAGGGAAATAAAATTTTGACAAAATTTTCTATAGAAATAACATTTTGACAAATTTTTCTATGGAAATAATATATAGTTTTATAGTAATAAAATTTTGACAAAATTTTCTACAGAAATAAAATTTTTACAAAATTTTCTATAGAAATAAAATTTAAAAAAATATTTTAATAGAAATAAAATTTTGACAAAATTTTCTATAGAAATAAAATTTTAACCAAATTTTCTGTAGAAATAAAATTTTAACCAAATTTTCTGTAGAAATAAAATTTTGACAAAATTTTCTATAGAAATAAAATTTTGACAAAATTTTTTTTAGAAATAAAGTTTTGACAAAATTTTCAATAGAAATAAAATTTTGATAAATAACAACCATGCAAAAATTGGTCCACATCGGTCCATAATTATATATAGCCCCCATATAAACCGATCCCCAGATTTGGCTTGCGCAGTCTCAAAGAGAAGCAAATTTCATCCGATCCTGCTGAAATTTGGTACATGGTGTTGGTATATGGTCTCTAACAACCATGCAAAAATTGGTCCACATCGGTCCATAAATATATATAGCCCCCATATAAATCGCTCTCCAGATTTGAACTCAGGAGCCTCTTGGAGGAGCAAAATTCATCCGATCCGGTTCAAATGTGGAACGTGGTGTTAGTATATAGTCTCTAACATCCATGCAGAAATTGGTCCACATCGGTTCACAATTATATATAGCCCCCATATACACCGATCCCCAGATTTGGCTTGCGGAGCCTCTAAGAGAACCAAATTTCATCCGATCCGGTTGAAATTTGGAACTTGTTGTTAGTATATGGTCTCTAACAACCGTGCCAGTATTGGTCCACATCAGTCCATAATTATATATAGCCCCATATAAACCGTTCTCCAGATTTGACCTCCGGAGCCTCTTGGAGGAGCAAAATTCATCCGATCTGGTTCAAATGTGGAACGTGGTGTTAGTATACGGCCGTTAACAACCATACCAAAATTGGTCCACATCGGTCTATAGTTATATAGCCGATCCCCAATCACACAAAAATTAGTACATATCGGTTCATAATCACGGTTGCCACTCGAGCCAAAAATTATCTAGCAAAATTTTATTTCAATAGAAAATTTTGTCAAATTTTTATTTCTATAGAAAATTTTGTCAAAATTTTAGTTCTATAGAAAATTTTGTCAATTTTTTTTCTATAGAAAATTTTGTCAAAATTTTAGTTCTATAGAAAATTTTGTCAAATTTTTTTTCTATAGAAAATTTTGTCAAAATTTTAGTTCTATAAAAAATTTTGTTGAAGTTTTATTTCTATAGAAAATGTTGTCAAAATTTTATTTCTATAGCAAAGTTTGTCAAACTGAATTATATACGTATTTAATCGGTCTTTTTTAATTTAATATATACCACGTATGGACTTACTTACAACTTAGAAGACGCTTGCCATCGGCAAGCGCTACCGCAACTCAAGTAATTCGATTGTGGATGGCAGTGTTTAGAAGAAGTTTCTACGCAATCCATGGTGGAGGGTACATAAGCTTCGGCCTGGCCGAACTTGCGGCCGTATATACTTGTTCATATTTTTAATGGGTAATTTTAACGTGTTTTTATTTCAAATAGGTTAAAAACAGATTAAAAATGGATAAAATGTTACAAATTATAATATTTGAGGTCAAACGTTTCAGAAAAGCATTTAAAGTCATAAAAAATTATAAGAATTATTATTTATTGTTTATTTTAATCATACAGCAAATGTATGAGAAAAGAATCATTGGAAAAATTTACGGCCATCAGCTATATATAAAGGGTGATTCTTTTGAGGTTAGGATTTTCATGCATTACTATTTGACAGATCACGTGGGATTTCAGACATGGTGTCAAAGAGAAAGATGCTTAGTATGCTTTGACATTTCATCATGAATAGACTTACTAACGAGCCACAACGTCGAATTTTCAGTGAATGGGCCCTAGAAAAGTTGGCAGAAAATCCGCTTTTTTATCGACAAATTTTGTTCAGCGATGAGACTCATTTCTGGTTGAATGGCTACGTAAATAAGCAAAATTGCCGCATTTGGAGTGAAGAGCAACCAGAAGCCGTTCAAGAACTGCCCATGCATCCCGAAAAATGCACTGTTTGGTGTGGTTTGTACGCTGGTGGAATCATTGGACCGTATTTTTTCAAAGATGCTGTTGGACGCAATGTTACGGTGAATGGCGATCGCTATCGTTCGATGCTAACAAACTTTTTGTTGCCAAAAATGGAAGAACTGAACTTGGTTGACATGTGGTTTCAACAAGATGGCGCTACATGCCACACAGCTCGCGATTCTATGGCCATTTTGAGGGAAAACTTCGGAGAACAATTCATCTCAAGAAATGGACCGGTAAGTTGGCCACCAAGATCATGCGATTTGACGCCTTTAGACTATTTTTTGTGGGGCTACGTCAAGTCTAAAGTCTACAGAAATAAGCCAGCAACTATTCCAGCTTTGGAAGACAACATTTCCGAAGAAATTCGGGCTATTCCGGCCGAAATGCTCGAAAAAGTTGCCCAAAATTGGACTTTCCGAATGGACCACCTAAGACGCAGCCGCGGTCAACATTTAAATGAAATTATCTTCAAAAAGTAAATGTCATGGACCAATCTAACGTTTCAAATAAAGAACCGATGAGATTTTGCAAATTTTATGCGTTTTTTTTTTAAAAAAAGTTATCAAGCTTTTAACAAATCACCCTTTATATATATATCAGAAAAGGTGAACATCCGTCCTGAGACAAACCCATGTTAAATTCATCGCTTCTGCGCCAATTGTGCACCACCTCCGAATCCAAAATTTTCACTACTTTTTTGACGACGCTTTTTTTCTAGAGCCACATATAAAGCCAACTATAAAGCAAAAACTATAACGCTTGAAATCCATCACGAATAACTTTATTTCTGAGTGCAAAAGATCAAAATTCTTTGGGAATCTAGTAAACAATAAAATTTGGATTTTCTCAATATTTTCCGTGAACTTTTAAAGGAGAATTTATTTTTTGTTCTAAGGTTTGTTTTGGTTCCAATCTTTCATTGACATATCCCCATTCCATGCATTCCATTTCAATATGTACAAATGTTATCTGGTACACGGTTCACATTGCCATTCCCAAACGCTGATTAAGGCCACCTATTTCTGTTCTGTTGTTGTTGTCATTGTGTTTTTTGTCATCGACTTCCTTTACTGAACTCCCATAGCATTTGTCAACCTCAGGGCTAGTAGATGTGCTGAGCTTGTTTTTCTTCATGTGGGTGTGTGTATGTGTGTATGTGTGTGGGAGTTACTCATGCAACACCCCTATAAATACATGTGCCCATTATTGTTGTTGTTGCTACTGCTTCTTTTTGTTGTGTATTTCTTGCTGTTGTTGTCATTGTGACTTTGTTCTGCTGCTGCTGTTTTTACTGATACTGTCGTTCTACTATAGCTGGGCGCTCAATGACCGAGCTAGCGAATAAGCGACCCAACGACAAAACCGACCAGGAGGAACATTCTTATCACTTTAGCCATATCATATGGATATGAATGGCATGCCATGCTGTTTTACAAATGATAAGAGCTTTTTTCTCTCTGCCGTGCAGTTATTGTTGTTGTATACAATCTCCTTTCCATTTGCACCCAATATGGTAAACTATACCCATACTAGCATAGTGCACAAAACAACTCACATACTCACAGATATGCAGGGTGTTCCACAATCAGCCATGGGCACAACAGTTAAACGGAGTATCGATTATACGTACCCTATACCTCTTATACGAGGATTGGAGCCGATACATGGACTCATTTATATGGGTGTGGGTGTGGGTGTGGGTGTAGGTATGTGTGAGTCTATGCTATGAACGACAAACAGTCGTAAAACTATTTTCGTAAAGCTCCCAACTCTCACTCTCTCATGCATGCACATAAACTCTTTCACTCTCATAAAGGGTTATTTGTCACATAACAAAGAGTAGGTGAGTGGATGGGTGGTTATGGGTGTGAATTACACTGCCATTTGACGAAATGAAAAATGAGCTAAAACCTCGAAGAAAACATGAAGCACAAGAGCAACATTTCATTCAATTCCAACATTCATTCATTAGAGCTTGAGTTGATATTCACGTGAGTGAGTGTACTTTGTGTGTTTTAATAGGCTACACTAAAAAAAAAGAGTTGACTTGGATCCACAGACTGAACTTCAGGGTTAATAAAGTTGACACTTTTGTGATTTTTTTGATACATTTCGACTGCCAAAAGCACCGTGGCACGACCGCGAACGATTTTGGTACTTTTTCTTCACAATTACTCTACATAGAGTTACTCTGCCCTAAATGTGAACATTTCTCAGATATAAACTCAACTCTAAAAATTGTAAATAGCGGACATTGAAGAAATAAACATATACCAAAATCAGAATATTTTAGATTTTATTACAGGATCTCAACATTTTTGAGACGAATTTTGTCTATATCACATTCGTCCACAAATGTGAAACGTGAAATTCTATTTTTTTCCGCCACACTAAAGAACAGAGTATTATAAGATAGTGTATATATTTGAAACGCTCGGATGGAGACGATATATATGTCCTTAGGAATAATGCTTAGAGCCGGCCACTAAGCCGGTTGCCACAGTTGGTAGAATTCTACTTAAAATGGTAAATTTTATACTGTGATGTAGATTGGTAGAATTCTTGATTTTGGTAGATTTTGCAAAGAGGTACTTCTTCATAATTTTTTTGTCTATTGAAATAAACTTTTGCAAATATTTTCTATAGAAATAAAATTTGGTCAACATTTTCCATAAAAATAAAATTTTGTAAAAATTTTCTATAGAAATAAAATTTTGACAAAATATTCTATAGAAATAAAGTTTTCTTCTATGGAAATAAAATGTTGACAAAATCTTCTATGGAAATAAAATTTTGACAAAATTTTCTATAGAAATACAATTTTTACAAATTTTTCTATGGAAATAAAATGTTGACAAAATCTTCTATGAAAATAAAATTCTGACAAAATTTTCTATAGAAATACAATTTTTATAAAATTTTCTATAGAAATAAAGTTTTGAAAATATTTTTTAAAATGTTATTAAATTTTCTATAGATATAACATTTTTCCAATAGAAACGCAATTTTGACAAAATTTTCTGTAGAAGTAGGGAGCCACCGTGATGCAATGGTTAGCATGCCCACCTTGCATACACAAGGTCGTGGGTTCGATTCCTGCTTCGACCGAACACCTAAAAGTTTTTCAGATGTATTATCCCACCTCAGTAATGCTGGTGACATTTCTGAGGGTCTCAAAACTTCTCTAAGTGGTTTCACTGCAATGTGGAACGCCGTTCGGACTCGGCTATAAAAAGGAGGTCCCTTGTCATTGAGCTTAACATGGAATCGGACAGCACTCAGTGATAAGAGAGAAGTTCACCAATGTGGTATCACAATGGACTGAATAGTCTAAGTGAGCCTGATACATCGGGCTGCCACCTAACCTAACCTAACCTCTGTAGAAGTAAAATTTTGACAAAAATTTCTATAGAAATAAAATTTTGACAAAATTTTCTATAGAAGTAAAATTTTGACAAAATTTTCTGTAGAAGTAAAATTTTGAAAAAAATGTTCTATAGAAATAAAATTTTGACAAAATTTTCTGTAGAAGTAAAATTTTGAAAAAAAATTTCTGTAGAAGTAAAATTTTGACAACATTTTCTATATAAATAAAATTTTGACAAAATTTCCTATAGAAATGAAATTTTGACAAAATCTTTTATAGAAATAAAATTTAAACCAAATTTTCTTTAGAAGTACATTTTTGACAAAATTTTCTATAGAAATACAATTTTGATAAAATTTTCTATAGAAGTAAATTTTTGACAAAATTTTCTATATAAATAAATATTTGACAAAATTTTCTATAGAAATACAATTTTGACAAAATTTTCTATAGAAATAAAATTTTGACAATATTTTCTATAGAAATAAAATTTTGACAAAATTTTCTATAGAAATAAAATTTTGACAAAATTTCCTATGGAAATAAAATTTTAACAAAATTTCCTATAGAAATAAAATTTTAACAAAATTTCCTATAGAAATAAATGGTTGACAAAATTTTCTATAGAAATAAAATTTTGACAATATCTTCTATAAAAATAAAATTTTGACAAAATTTTCTATAGAAATAAAATTTTGACAAAATTTTCTATAGAAATAAAATTTTGACAAAATTTTCTATAGCGATAAAATTTTGACAAAATTTCCTAAAGAAATGAAATTTTGACAATTTTTTCTATAGAAATAAAATTTTGACAAAATTTTCTATAGAAATAAAATTTTGACAAAATTTTCTATATAAATAAAATTTTGATAAAATTTCCTATAGAAATAATTTTAACAATATTTTCTATAGAACTAAATTTTGACAAAATTTTCTATAGAAGTGAAATTTTGACAATATTTTCTATAGAAATAAAATTTTGACAAAATATTCTATAGAAATAAAATGTTGACAAAATTTTCTATAGAAATAAAATTTTGTCAACATTTTCTATAGAAATAAAATTTTGTCAAAATTTTCTATGGAAATAAAATTTTGTCAAAATTTTCTGTAGAAATAAAATTTTGTCAACATTTTCTATAGAAATAAAATTTTGTAAAAATTTTCTATAGAAATAACATTTTGACAAAATATTCTATAGAAATAAAATGTTGACAAAATCTTCTATGGAAATAAAATTTTGACAAAACTTTCTATAGAAATGAAATGTTTAAAAATTTTTTTATGAAAATAAAATGTTGACAAAATCTTCTATGGAAATAAAATTTTGACAAAATTTTCTATAGAAATAAAATTTTGACAAAATTTTCTATAGAAATAAAATTTTTACAAAATTTTCTATAGAAATAAAGTTTTGACAACATTTTTTAAAATGTTGTTAAATTTTCTATAGATATAAAATTTTTCCAATAGAAACACAATTTTGCCAAAATTTTCTGTAGAAGTAAAATTTTGTCAAAATTTTCTACAGAAATAAAATTTTGTCCAAATTTTCTATAGAAATAAAATTTTGACAAAATCTTCTATGGAAATAAAATTGTGACAAAATCTTCTATGGAAATAAAATTTTGGCAAAATTTTCTGTGGAAATAAAATTGTGGCAAAATTTTCTGTAGAAATAAAATTTTGACAAAATTTTCTATGGAAATAAAATTTTGACAAAATTTTCTATGGAAATAAAATGTTGACAAAATCTTCTATGGAAATAAAATTTTGACAAAATTTTCTGTAGAAATAAAATTTTGAGAAAATCTTCTATAGAAGTACAATTTTGACAAAATTTTCTATAGAACTAAAATTTTGACAACATTTTCTATAGAAATAAAAGTTTGACAAATTTTTCTATAGAAATAATTTTGAATAAAATTTTGACAAAATTTCCTATAGACATAAAATTTTGACAAAATTTTCTATAGAAGTAAAATTTTGACAAAATTTTCTATATAAATAGAATTTTGACAAAATTTTCTATAGAAATAAAACTTTGACAAAATTTTCTATAAAAATGAAATTTTATTTCTATAGAAAACCCTGTGTCCTAAATTTAAGGGATTTTTTGTTTTTTAAACATAGATTATAAACTTTATTTTAATTAATTTTTCATAATGTAAAAAAATTTGTCCTTAATATTTTGTAAAGTGGGCATCCTAACATTTATGTTGCATAATCTTTAATATCATGTAAATATTTTTTTCTGTGTACACTCTATTGGCTATTTAGGGTTTTGCGATTTTGAGTTGGCAGAAATGTAAATGATAAGGAATAACATTTGTTATGGAGTTCACCTTAGTTTGACAATATTTCTAATACATCACTTGGCTTGTTATACCTACCATGTAGAAATAAGTCGGACACACTTGTTCTGCTTTCAACGAATCTTTATTTCAGACTAACTGTTTTATATTCATGTATATTCATGGGTACATAATTACAAATGAAGGATAGTAATGTATTGATGATAAATGTCATTAAAGGCAATTCAATTACAACGATATGATGTGTTTAGAGAGTAATGAAAAACCGAATCGACTTTGCATCTCTAACACCTCCCCTCAAAGTCGTGAGGCATCAATGGATTGAGCGCTGATCATACCGAAACTGTGGATGTGTTTAAAGTGTTTATTTGCTCCCAAACTTTTGGTAAGAACGTCAGCTTCCATATCCTCAGTGGGTTTATAGTGTAGTTGAATATATCCTTTATGTTGTGTTTGATACAAAAATTGATGTCGAACATCTATATGCTTTGTTCGAGAATGATGTGCATTTGACTGAATTAATTTCTGTGCACTCTGGCTGTCATTAAAAATTGTTATATTGTCTATTGGAAAACCAATTTCATTCAAAATGCGTCTGAGGTAGAGTGCTTCTTTTGTTGCTTCAGTTATGGCCAAAAATTCTGCTTCAGTGCTGGACAGTGCCACTGAGCGTTGCTTGCGAGCTTCCCACGATATCAAACTACCACTAAGTACAAATGCATATCCAGAATACGACTTTCGATCGCTCAAATTGTTTCCCCAATCTGCATCTACAACACCGTAAATATTTGAGGAATTTTTCCGATACAAATTCCATAATCTGCTGTTCCGTTGAGATATCGTAAAACTCTCTTGGCAGCTTGCCAATGTTCTGTGCTGTAATTGCTATTAAACTGGCTTAAATAATTCACTGGATACGCTATGTCGGGCCTAGTTGAAACGGCTAGGTACATCATGGCACCAATCAGGCTTTGGTATGGATATTTACTCATTATGTTTTGATCAGGTTTTTGTCTATCCAATTTACAATTTTGATCTAAAGGGGTTTTTGCAGGTTTTGAATTTTCCATTTTAAATCGCTTTAGTATTGAATTCACGTAGCTCTTTTGATTTAGAAAAATATAGTTTTCTTTTAAATTTTGTGAAAATTCGATACCTAAAATCTTCGTAGCTTTTCCCATGTCTTTCATTTCGAAAGATTCTGCTAATGATTTCTTAATTTTTTCACGCCATTTTTCATCATTTGTTGCGATAAGCAAATCATCCACATAAATAGTAATTAGCATAATTTTATGACCTTTTTTGTTATAAAATAAGCATGGATCTTGTTGAGATGATTTGAGACCTAATTGAAGCATTTTATCTGTTAATTTTTTATACCATTGAAGTCCAGATTGTCGTAGGCCGTATAGAGCTTTTACTAATTTACATACTGGTCTCTTTGCTTTGTTTAAATCATCTATCCATTTCTTCGATAAACTTTTAGCTTGTTTCCACCTTTTCACATTCGTTCCTATTTGTTTATCATTCTTTATTTCTTCTAAAAAAGTGGGGAGAAAATCAGGTATTTCGGTGTAAATGTTCTCCTCCAATTCCCCGTTAAGATACGCTGTCACAAAATCCATTTGGTGAATTTCTAAATCTCTTTGAGCTGCAATAGCAGATACCAGTCGAATTGTTGACGCACGAACTACAGGAGAATACGTATTTGTAAAATCCTCTCCTGGCCTCTGGGAGTAGCCCTTCGCCACCAATCTCACTTTCTTCTTGTTGTTTTCTTTTGTTCTAAATACCAATCTATTACCTATCACTTGCTTTTCTAATGGTCTTTCTACAATCTCCCAAGTGCCATTGATCAGTTGGGCTATGTATTCGTCCTCTATTGCTGTTTGCCATTCCTTGCTTTCTTCACTGTTCATAGCTTCGCTAAACGTCAACGGGTCTCCGGCTAATGCTGCATTCGCATATTCACAGTCTTCGAATTCATCTTCATTTTCATCTTGGTCTCTTTCATTCTCTTCATTATTATTTTGCATATTTGTTTTGGCACTTATTTTCCTTGGCCGACCTCTTGCACCTGTTCTCAATATTCTTGGTCTTCCTTTTCTTACTTTTGGTGCTCCATCAACTAAATCACTACCAGTTCCGTTTTCTTCATTTTCTATTATTTCATCCTCGTCCTCTTTCAATTCAACTTCGTCTTCACTTTCAATTGTTATTTTGCCTTCTCCTTCACTCTCTGGTTCTAATTCCATATCTTCGACTACGTCGATGGGTGGTGAAATTAAAATATTGTCAGTGTTCTCGTTGATGAATTTTACGTCTCGGCTGATGATTACCCTTCGTCTCCACTCTGACCACATTCTATACGCTTTTGCCTCATTGGAGTAACCTACGAGAATGCATTCCTCTGATCGGGAATCTAGTTTATTATTTGATTTGTCTTTAATCAATACGTATGCCTTCGTTCCAAATGGCCTCATATGTTTTAAAGATGGTTTCTTACCGGTCCACAATGTGTAAGGCAGATCTCCATTTAATGATTTTGTAGGGCATCTGTTTCGGATGTAGCAAGATGTGTTTATGGCTTCGGCCCAAAAAGTTTGAGGTACACCGGCTTGCTTAAGAAGACATCTGGCCATTTCCAGTAGAGTGCGATTTTTTCGTTCAGCAATCCCGTTTTGCTGCGGGGTATGGGGGACGGTCAAACGTCGTTGGATACCAGCCTCCATCAAAAATTTATTAAATTGACCACTTAGGTATTCCCTTCCATTATCGGTTTGTAGAAATTTTATTTTCATACCTGTAAAATTTTCAGCAGAATTCTTAAAATTTTTAAATGCATCGAAAACATCAGATTTGTGTTTTAAAAAGAAAACTTCGCAATAGCGGGAAAAGTCGTCAATAAATGTGACGAAATAACGATATTGTGAGTGAGAGGCTACTGGTAGGGGTCCACAAATGTCACTATGTACAATCTCCAATACGCTATTTGCATAAATACCTTTGTTTTTCTTAAATGGATTTTGAGCTTGCTTTTCGCTGAGACAGATTGTACATGGTGACAATTTGGTGCCAATCTTTATGTCAACTCCGTGAGCTTTTTGTGATGTTGCGAGTGCTTTTAAATCACTTTCATTTAAGTGACCGAGTCGTCTATGCCATAAATCCATTTCATTTAAATCATTATCCTTTGCAACGTTCGCCATGTCTTTTGAATTTTTTATGTAATATAAATTTCCAATTCTATTTGCTCTACAAATTATTTTATTTTTCTCAACAATGAGTGCTTCGTTTTTAGTAAATCGTATCTCATACCCTTTATCCGCCAATTTCGATATGGACATCAAGTTTGTACGAAGGTCTTTTACGTACATAACATCTTTGACATTAAAATTGTACTCACGATTATCCTCCATAAAGTTCAATTTAATATCTCCAATCCCAGAAATTTCGCTTGTCTGTCCATTTGCTAGACACAGTGTTCTTTTTATTTTCTTCATGTTGTAAAATTCTTTGAAATTAGAGCTCATATGAGACGTACAGCCACTGTCCAAGCACCAGCTGTTTTCAATGTCGACGCAACTAAATGCAGCATCTGTGCAATTAAATAATGACTTTTCGGTGTTAAAATCTTTCTCCTTATGGTAATTGCTATATTGTTTTGCTTTGCAATTGACAGCATAGTGCCCCAACCTACCACACTTGAAACAGCTTTGGTTTTGTTTTTTATTTTTTCTTTTGTTGATCCACTTTGACTCTCTTTGGGGTCGGTTGCAATTACTGTTCCCATTACCTCCCACATACAATGCACTTTGACTCTCTCGCTCTGATTTGACTTTTCTCGATTCGTCTTCTTCCATTATCTTTACTCTTAAAAGTTCGGGTGATGGTAACTCATCTCTTGTTTCAAGAGCGCATCTAAACGTTTCGAAAGAGTCTGGTAAACTGTATAAGAGAAGTATGGCCAATAAATCATCGCCTATCTCAACATTTATTTCTTTTAACTGTCCTACGGCTTCGAAAAAATCATTAAGGTGATCACGTGCGTTGTCTCCCTCTTTCATACGTGCCAATGCAACACGTTTTAATAATGTCGCCTTTCTTGCAGGGCCTTTTGATTGAAATGTAGATTTTAATTTCTCCCACATTTCTTTAGATGTGCCGCACTTAGATATTAATCCCAACTCAGAAGGAGCAATAGACAGCATAATTTCAGCACACGCTTTTTGGTCTTTTGATATCCATTTTGTATCAATTGCTGCTGGTGTCTCTTCTTGGACGAAATTCCATAAATCGGCTTTTATTAAAATAGCTTTCATCTGCAGCTTCCACGTATCATAATTATGAGCGCTTAGTGGCTCAATTCTCACTCCGTTATTAGACATGGCTTCCAGAAATTTTTTTTTTTTTAATTAGAAAATTAAATCAATTGAGTTACTGAAATATATGGGACCTGGGCCCATAACCTGTAGAAATAAGTCGGACACACTTGTTCTGCTTTCAACGAATCTTTATTTCAGACTAACTGTTTTATATTCATGTATATTCATGGGTACATAATTACAAATGAAGGATAGTAATGTATTGATGATAAATGTCATTAAAGGCAATTCAATTACAACGATATGATGTGTTTAGAGAGTAATGAAAAACCGAATCGACTTTGCATCTCTAACATACCACCATACACAGAAAAAGATAATGAACTAAAATGAAAGAATGTACAATATACGCAATTTATGCATTATAATTAAAGGAAAATTTATAATCTTCGATATGTGGGTTTGTAAACCAAGAAAAAAAAATGGAAGTTCTTACAGTGATTACTATTAAAGCACTTCAAAAATTGCTTTTCTAGATATGGACTTGATTTGCACTTCACAAGAAGTTCTTTTGAGGTGATATATACAATATCCTTTTGGTTTACGCCATTTTGCCAAGAAATAAAAAAAATTTCAGAATTTTATTATACAAAAAACACAGCATTATGTAAGAATTATTTGAAAAGAGTGCCGATCCATTTTTTGGCAGACGGTAAAACAAATTAACGTAGAAATAAGTCGAAAAAGTTAAGAAAAATTCTAATTTTGTAATTATCTCCCTACTTTTTTTTAAATGAAATCCAATGGGTAAAATAAATTCAAATTTTCTAAGATAATCAAAATTTCTATAACAATTCTAGTTAACTCAAATTCCCTAAGAAAATTCGAATAAATTAAAATTTTCTAAGAAAATCAAATTTTTTTAGAAATAAATTTAAATTTTCTAAGAAAATTCGCAAAAAATACAAATTTTTCCAGCAAATTTTCTAAAAAAAAAAATCGTATATATTCAAGTTTTCTATGAAAATTCGAATAAATTGAAATATTCTACGAAAATTCGAATAAATTCAAATATTCTATGGAAATTCGAATAAATTAAAATTTTCTATGAAAATTCGAATAAATTCAAATTTTCTATGAAAATTAGAATAAAATCAAATTCTCTTTGAAACTTCGAGTAAATTAAAATTTTTAATGAAAATACGAATAAATTAAAATTTTCTAAAAAAAATATCGAATAAATTCAAATTTTCTATTAAATTCGAATAATTCAAATTTTCTATTAAAATTCGAATAAATTCAAATTTTCCATTAAAATTCGAATAAATTCATATTTTCTATGAAACTCAAGTAAAATCAAATTTTCTATGAAAACTCAAGTAAAATCAAATTTTCTATGAAAGATCGCAATAAATGAAATTATTATAAAAATTCGAATAAAATCAAATTTTATATTAAAATTCGAATAAATTCATATTTTCTAGGTAAATTAAATGTTCTAGAAATAAATTTAAATTTTCTAAGAAAGTTCGCAAAAAATTCAAATTATTCCAGCAAATTTTCTAAAAAAATTCGAATAAATTCTAGTTTTCTATGGACTGAATAGTCTAAGTGAGCCTGACTCTTAATCGGGCTGCCACTTTAACCTTTAACCTAGTTTTCTATGAAAATTCGAATAAAATCAAATATTCTACGAAAATTCGAGTATATTCAAATTTTCTATGGAAATTCGAATAAATTAAAATTTTCAACTCGAAAAAAATCAAATTCTCTTTGAAACTTCGAGTAAATTAAAATTTTTAATGAAAATACGAATAAATTCAAATTTTAAATTAAAGTTCGAATCAATTCAGTTTTTTCTAAAAAAAAAATCGAATAAATTAAAATTTTGTACTAAAATTCGAATAAATTCAAATTTTCTATTAAAATTCAAATAAATTCAAATTTTCTATTAAAATTCGAATAAATTCAAATTTTCTATTAAAATTCGAATACATTCAAATTTTCTATTAAAATTCGAATACATTCAAATTTTCTATGAAAACTCAAGTAAAATCAAATTTTCTGTGAAAGATCGCAATCAATAAAATTATTATAAAAATTCGAATAAAATTTTTCTATTAAAATTTGAATACAATTTTCTATAAAAATTCGAATAAAATCAAAATTTCTAGAAAGTACGAATAAAAACAAATTTTCTAGAAAATTCACATAAATTCAAATTTTCTATAAAAATTGGAATAAAATCAAATTGTCTTTGAAAATTCAAAATCTGGACTTTATTTTGGCCTCATTTTTTGTGTTGTTACCTTTTTTCGTTCACTTTTTGGATGCGATACTGCACTACCAGTATCACGGTAACAAGCAATGGTACGAGAAACAAAAGATTTATTTCTATTTGTATGCTGGAGGACTCTTACTTTAGCCACTTGGAAAATAACAAATGTAATTTTCTATGAAAATTCAAATTTTGTATGAGATTTCGAATGAATTCAAATTTTCTACAATATTCGATAAATCTATAATCTTTATGAAAATTCGATTGAAACTGCAAATAAATTCAAAATTTCTGCAAAAATTCGAATAAAAATTCACACTTTTTACAAAAGTTCGAAACAACACTGCCAGTATCACGGTAACAAGCAATGGTACGAGAAACAAACGATTTCTAAACGCTCGAGGATTCTTACGATAGCCACTTGGAAAATTTCAAATTTTTCATGAAAATTCGAATACATTCAAATTTTTCATGAAAATTCGTACAAATTAAAATTTTATATGGAAATTCGAATAGATTCAAATTTTGTTTGAAAATTCGAATGAATTATAATTTTTTATTAACATTAAAATAATTTCAAATTTACTACGAAATTTTGAATTTATTCAAAATTCGATAAATAAAATTTTTTTAGAAAAATTCGAATAAAATAACATTTTCCGAGAAAATATAAATAAATTGAAAATTTCTGCAACAAGTCGAATAAAAATTCACACTTTTTTTACCAAAATTCAAATTTTCTATAATAATTCGAATAAATTCTTATGATTTAAGAAAACTCATATTTTCTATGAAAATACGAATAAATTCAAATTATCTATGAAAATTCAAATAAATTCAAATTTTCTATGAAAATTCGAATAAATTCAAATTGTCTATGAAAATTCAAATAAATACAAGTTTTCTATGAAAATTCGAATAAATTAAAAAAAAAAAAAAATCGAATAAATTCTTTTGTTTTCAGAAAACTCAAATTTTCTATGAAAATTCAAAAAAATTCAAATTTTTTATGAAAATTCAATAAATTCAAACTTTCTATGAAATTTCGAATAATTTTCAATTTTCTATTAAAATTCAAATAAATTCAAATTTTCTATTAAAATTCGAATAAATTCAAATTTTCTATTAAAATTCGAATACATTCAAATTTTCTAAAATCAAATTTTCTATGAAAGATCGCAATCAATAAAATTATTATAAAAGTTCGAATAAAATCAAATTTTCTATTAAAATTTGAATAAAATTAAATTTTCTAGAAAAACTCGAATAAAATCAAAATTTCTAGAAAATACGAAAAAAAAACAAATTTTCTAGAAAATTCAAATGAATTCAAATTTTCTATAAAAATTGGAATAAAATCAAATTTTCTTTGAAAATTCGAAATCTGGACTTTATTTTGGTATCATTTTTGGTGTTGTTACCTTTTTTCGTTCACTCTTTGGATGCGATACAGCACTACCAGTATCACGGTAACGAGCAATGGTACGAGAAAAAAAGATTTATTTCTATTTGAATGCAGGAGGACTCTTACTATAGCCACTTGGAAAATAAAAAATCAAAAAAAATCTAATTTTCTATGAAAATTCAAATTTTGTATGAGAATTCGAATGAATTCAAATTTTCTACAATATTCGATGAAATTATAATTTTTATGAAAATTCGAATGAAACTTCAAATAAATTCAAAATTTCTGCAAAAATTCGAATAAAAATTCACACTTTTTACAAAATTTTATTTCTTAGAAAATATTGTCAAAAATTTAATTTTTGTAGAAAATTTTTGTTAAAGATTTTATTTCTATAGAAAATTTTTCCAACATTTTATTTCTATTGAAAATTTTGTATTTCTATTGAACATTTTGTCAAAATTTTATTTCTATTGAAAATTTTGTCATAATTTTATTTCTGTGAAAATTTTGTCAAAATTTAAATTTATTGCTATAGAAAATTTAAATTCTTTTATGGTAAATTCTTTTATTTTTATAGAATTTTTTTGCTAAATTTTATTTCCATTGAACATTTTTGGCAATATTCTATTTCTATAGTAAATTCTTGCAAAATTTTATTTCTATTTCTATGGAAGATTTTGTTAACATTTTATTTCTATAGTAAATTGTACTTCTTAAGTGGAGAGGAACATTTTGCAAAATCTACTAAAACATCAAGAATTGCACCAATCTACCAACCAGTAAAAAATCTACCATTTTAGTCAGAATTCTACCTCCTGTGGCAACCGTCGATTCAATCCATTTTTCGATGTTTTCTCTAAAAGTCGATTACTAAGTTTCTGTAAGTCAATTTTGGCCAACATTAAAGTTCGGTGAATCGATTTGACTCGATTTTCCAATAAAATCAATAGAAAATGTCGGCTTCAACTTTTCGAGTTTCTTTAGCACAAAATGAGTAATCGAAAAATTGTTCGATATATCTTTTTTTTTAATTGTAAAATCGATTTTTTAATGTGTACCTTTCGATGTTTCTTTAAAAGTCAATTTTGAACAATATCAAAAGACACTTTTAGGCGACGTCATAGTTCGATTAGTCGATTTCAACAAAAAAAAAATAAATAAATGTCAACTAATCAAATTTAAAGATTACTAATAATCGATATTGTGATTTGTCGTAAAAGAGAAAAAAAAAACACAATTACTAGAAAACTTGTTTTTTTCGACTCTTCGATTTTTTAATTAAAAATTATTTAGTTGATTAGTTGATTTTTTTTGTTTTTTTTTGAAAAAAACCAATTATCCAAATGCCGTGCAATCAAAATCGAACCATCATTCTTTAAAGCCGACAATTGATTTTCTTTTAATAAACTTTTCGATTTTTATTAAAGCCGATCAGTCTATATTGGTCACCATTAAAGTACGGTGATTTGATTTTACTAAATTTTCCAAAAAACCTATAGTCGATCAAAAGAACAGAACGATTAGTCGGAAATTTTTTCGAATTTGAAAATTAGAAAAATTCGGTTGTTATTTCTCAATTTTTTTTGGTAAATAAACGATTGGTCGACAATTTTTTTTAAATCAATTCAATCAAAGACGAAAACATATTTATTTTGTTAGGCAGAAGTTTTTTTCTAAGTTTCTAAGGCTTTTCCAAATTTTTCGTAAGGTTTATTTTGGTCTCTACCAAAAGTCGGCTTTGACCAACATCAAAATCCAAATAGCCGATTTTACTCAATTAAAAAAAAAAAAAAAAAAAAAAAACATCAACGATCGAAATCGAAGTTAAAGATCAGAAAAATTTGATTTTTTTGTTGAAGAAAAAAATCGAGTTTATACTTTCTTCATTTCTAAAAAAATTTGCTTTATCCACAAGGCTACCGATGTCTCCGAAAAATGAAGAACATATGCATACCACAAAAACATTTTTTTTTAAATAGTGGTTGTATGAAACTAAGTTTTTATTTACAAATGAACAATTTGATTTTAGAAGGAATATAGAGAGATATGCTTACACTACACATTTTTTTACCAATCCAATCTCTGGTAAATATTATTTAACTTCCAATTTGTACTTTTTTTAATTTTTGTTCAAAATTTGATTTTTATTTTTGGCAGCAGATTGCTAAGAAGTAAAACAAATTTTATTTCTATAGAAAATTTTGTCAACATTTTATTTCTATAGAAAATTTTGTTAAAAATTTTATTTCTATAGAAAATTTTGTCAACATTTTATTTCTATAGAAAATTTTTGTCAAAATTTTATATTTATAGAAAATTTTGTAAAAAATGTATTTTTATAGAAAATTTTGTCAAAATTTTAATTCTTAGAAAATTTTGTCAAAATTTTATTTCTATAGAAAATTTGGCAAAATTTTATTTCTATAGAAAATTTTGTCAAAATTTTATGTCTATAGAAAATTTTGTTAAAAATTTTATTTTTATAGAAAATTTTGTCAACATTTTATTTCTATAGAAAATTTTGTCAAAATTTTATTTTTATAGAAAATTTTGTTAAAAATTTTATTTCTATAGAAAATTTTGTCAAAATGTAATTTTTATAGAAAATTTTGTCAAAATTTTATTTTTATAAAAAATTTTGTTAAAAATTTTATTTCTATAGACAATTTTTTCACAATTTTATTTATATAGAAAATTTTGTCACAATTTTATTTTTATAGAAAATTTTGTCAAAATTGTATTTCTATTGAAAATTTTGTCAAAATTTTATTCATATAAAAAATTTTGTCAAAATTTTATTTCTATTGAAAATTTTGTCAAAATTTTATTTCTATTGAAAATTTTGTCAAAATTTTATTTTTATAGAAAATTTTGTTAAAAATTTTATTTCTATAGAAATTTTTGTCAAAATTTTATTTATATAGAAAATTTGGCACAATTTTATTTTTATAGAAAATGTTGTCAAAATTGTATTTCTATTGATCAGAAAAATTTGATTTTTTTGTTGAAGAAAAAAATCGAGTTTATACTTTCTTCATTTCTAAAAAAATTTGCTTTATCCACAAGGCTACCGATGTCTCCGAAAAATGAAGAACATATGCATACCACAAAAACATTTTTTTTTAAATAGTGGTTGTATGAAACTAAGTTTTTATTTACAAATGAACAATTTGATTTTAGAAGGAATATAGAGAGATATGCTTACACTACACATTTTTTTACCAATCCAATCTCTGGTAAATATTATTTAACTTCCAATTTGTACTTTTTTTAATTTTTGTTCAAAATTTGATTTTTATTTTTGGCAGCAGATTGCTAAGAAGTAAAACAAATTTTCCGGAAAATCATATTTTTAAAAATAGCACTATGATGTATTATATACAACAAACTTGATTTCATAGAATTTGGTCAAAATGTTAAGACGTGAGAATTTTTTTCTGACTGTATCTTAGAAGAGACAGTGCGCATTTAAGAGTTAATTTTGAGTTTTAGCAAATAAAATTATTTACAAAAAATTTCGAAAAATTTTGTTAAAATTGAATTTTTATAAAACCATTTTATGGAAGTTTATTCTTTAAAAAATATTTTTATACGCTCACAATTTTATATTCTGTAACAATTTTGTCAAAATCTATGTTTATAGGGAATTTTGTATTTTTTTAATTTTTGTTCAAATTTTGATTTTTATTTTTAACAGCAGATTACTAAGAAGTAAAACAAATTTGCCAGAAAGAAACATATTTTTAAAAATAGCACTATAATGTATTATATACAACAACCTTGATTTCATAGAATTCGGCCAAAATTTTAAGACATACGAATTTTTTCTGGTTGTATCTTACAAGATACAGTGCGCATTTAAAGGTTAATATTTGAGTTTTAGCAAATAAAATTATTTACAAAAAAATTTCGAAATTTTTATTTAATCTAATAAAAAAACGGAATATCTGTGCGAAAAATTTTGTTAAAATTTAATTTTTATAAAACCATTTTATCGAAGTTTATTTTTTAAAAAATATTTTTATATGCTCACAATTAGATATTCTGTAACAATTTTGTCAAAATCTATGTTTATAGGAAATTTTGTATAAGGCCAATTTTCATAGAATATTTCTTTAAAATGACATTTTATGTATCGACTTTTATGGCGTTTTCGATTCGCAAAAAATATGTTGGCTTGGTGTTAGCCTACTTTTTTCCTCATTGCATTTTCGACCAAATGATAGCGTCATTCCGAAGTTATTGTTAATTCCTAATATTGTGAGAGATACAGAATCCAAAATCTATCACAGTGTCTTTAATATTTTGCTATCAATTTGGAAAAGGTGCACCTTTTTTCCCAATAAAAATCGCTATTAGTGTTTAGAAAAAATTGTGTGAATTTTTTTTTTATATTTAACCACAATTTTAGTTTTAGAAAACAATGTATGTCAAACTATTTTATATTTACGGAAATATGTTAAGAAAATATTTCTGTAAATATTTTAATTTATATTTCATTTTCATTCAAGATATTTTTTCAATATTCTATCTCAACTCCAAAAACAAATAACGTACTCTGCCCCTCATGATGGCTATAGATGGGGTGGTTACATCAAAAATTTCCCATTCATTGTGTTAATGACTTTCGAGTCATTTGAACAATTATGAATATGACACATATTTGAGATGGTAAACATACGCGTGTTTTTGTTTTTAATTTAAATATCTTTCACATGATTTTCGTGTGAAAATTAAAAACAACAAACAAAAAATTGTCTTAATAATCTCTACCCCACAGGCACGTGGCACTCGCACAAAAGTACTGGGGCATCATGCCACAGACGCACGATCACATCGAACAAGTTTTTCGTTTATTTATTTATTTTTTTTGAGATGTGTAGTGAGTGGTTGGTTGGTAGGTATAGCACGTGCCAAACAACATTGCTATGAATTTTGTCTAGTGTTTTTGGATTTTTTTTATTAGCTAAGTTTATAAGTACAGTTGAATGGAGTTATAGAAAGTAGAGATTAATCTGATAAAAAATTCACAAAAAAAGAAGTAATAGACCGTCTTGTATTAGTGTGAGTCTAATTGGAAATATAATGCATGTATTCCATATGGAGAGGGAGGGGGCTTTGGTATTTGTTTTATTTAACATTTTTTATCTTAATTACTTAAGTTCATGTATTTTGCAATAGAGAGATTAAAAAATAGATTTGTTTTTATATTGAGAAAGTCTCATTTTTTGTTTAAGCATCAGATGGACGTGTGATGTTAACTGGTTTGTATTGAGCAAATTTGGAAGCTGTTATGTTAGACCATTAATGATTCTCAAGAAGATCATAAATTACAGATCAAATATAGCAAACTTTTTACGATAATGATGTAAAATTGTAAAAGAAATATTTAAGATGTTCAGAGAATTAAATGTAAAAAATTGTGAATAAAATGAGTATTTTTCTCAAATCACGTACACAAGTATATTGTGATACAAGAGAAAAATATTGCTCTTTTATAGGAATAACATTTTGACAAAATTTTCTATAGAAATAAAATTTTGAAAAAATTTTCTATAGAAATACAATTTTGCAAAAATTTTCTATTGAAATAAAATTTTGACAAAATTGTCTATAGAAATAAAATTTTAACAAAGTTTTCTATAGAAATAAAATCTTGACAAAATTTTCTATAGATATAAAGTTTCGCCAAAATTTTCTATAGAAATAAAATTTTGAAAAAATTTTCAATAGAAATAAAATTTCGAAAAAAAATTCTATAGAAATAAAATTTTGACAAAATTTTCTATAGAAATAAAATTTTGACAAAATTTTCTATAGAAATAAAATTTTGAAAAAGTTTTCAATAGAAATAAAATTTCGAAAAAAAATTTCTATAGAAATAAAATTTTGACAAAATTTTCTATAGAAATTAAATTTTGACAAAATTTTCTATAGAAATAAAATTTTGATAAAATTTTCTAAAGAAATAAAATTTTGACAAAATTTTCTATAGAAATAAAATTTTGACAAAATTTTCAATAGAAAAAAAATTTTGCAAAAATTTTCAATAGAAATACAATTTTGCAAAACATTTCAATTGAAATAAAATTTTACAAAAATTTTCAATAGAAATAAAATTTTGCAAAATTTTTCTATAGACAAAAATTTTTTATAGAAATAAAATGTTGACAAAATTTTCAATAGAAATAAAAATTTGACAAAATTGTCTATAGAAATAAAATTTTGACAAAATTTTTTTTAGAAATAAAATTTTGACAAAATTTTCTATAGAAATAAAATTTTGACAAAATTTTCAATAGAAATCAAATTATGACAAAATTTTCTTTACATATAAAATTTGGACAAAATTTTCTATAGAAACAAAATATTTACAACATTTTCTATAGAAACAAAATTTTGACAAAATTTTTATAGAAACAAAATTTTGTCGAAATTTTCTATAGAAATAAAATTTTGGCAAAATTTTCTATAGAAATGAAATTTTGACAAAATTTTCTTTAGAAATACAATTTTGCAAAAATTTTTTTAAGAAATAAAATTTTGCAAAACATTTCTGCGCTGACTATCATAGCGAACGGTTGTATAAAAGTTTGGCTCGGAAGTTGTAACGAAGTATAATAATTAACAATTCGTGTCTTTGTTTTGTAACTTCTCGCATCATACTCATTGAACTCTCTCGCTGCGGAAAGCTACAAAAAGATCATTGAAATACATTATTTGTGATGGCCCCGGGGGCCAAAATGAAAGGAAGAAGGGGTAGACCCCCCAGCATTTTAAAAAGTCAAAAAATGACTAGACCAATACCTGCCGATTCTCTTTTAAATTGGCAGTCAAATTCTAATAGATTTAGCCCTCTGGCTACTTTAGCAGACATGGAAACTGCGGACGATTCTAACGTCGTTGAAGAAAAAAGATATCGGCCTCCCCCAATTGTTGTAGACCCCAACACATCAATGCAAACTCTCCGCCAACTCTTTGGTGAGGACTGTATTTACAAAGCAACATCAATTGGTACTAAACTCTATCCCAGTACTCAAGAAAAGACTGAATCTTGCAAGAAAACATTGTTAGAACGTCATATTGAATTTCATACGTTCAACTCAAAGGAAAACAAACAATTCTCTGTATTTCTCTATGGGCTCCCCCGCCTCAGTATTACAGAAATAGAAGATGAATTAAAAAGTTATAATGTTGTCCCTTCATCTATTATTGAAACAAAAACAAAATACAGTTCGGCAAACAATGCTGTATACAGAGTTCAGTTTGCGAGAAAAAATTTTAACCCAAAATCTCTCAAAAACATAAAAACAATATCGAATATAGTTGTTTCGTGGGGAAAGCACAAACAAAAAAGAGGCGTTAAACCAACGCAATGTTGGAACTGCTTGATGTTTGGTCATGGTGGCGATCATTGTCATCGGCTTCCAGCATGTATGATATGCGCGAGCCAACATCACACAAATGATTGTCCACTCAATAGCAATGATAAACGACCTGCTGTGTTTACCTGCTTTAATTGCAAAAAGCATGGTAAAGAAAGAATCGATCACTCTGCAAACGATGTCAATTGTCCTCTACGTGCCCTTTATCTTGAGGCGAGAGCAAACGCAACTGCTAAGAATGTGAAAGCAAAGAGAAATCAACGTATCAGTGAGGCTAACATTAACACTAATGATCGTTCTACCGTCAACTTTAACAACACCAGTCCACGCAGTCGATTCAATGGCTCATATGCTGACTGCATTAAAACGAATAACTCTCTTTTCAGTATTAACGATCTCTTCGAAATTTTTATGTCAACTTTAGAAGAACTAAAAAGATGTACTTCAAAGATTGAGCAAATCCAAGTTATTATGTCAATGGTGAAATATGCCTATGAGGTATAATTCTCCATCTGATATAAAGTTACTTCATTGGAATGCTAATGGTATTTCCAACCCATCTTGCCAAAAACAATTAGAATTCGTTCTGGAAAACGAGAATATTGTAGTTGCGTCCTTAAACGAGACCCACCTTAACAGCTCCCACAAATTTTATATGAAGAATTTTATTATTTACCGTAACGATAGATACGATTCTCGTGGCGGTGGTGTTGCTCTGGCTGTAAGGAGAAGTATTCAACACAAACTACTTCCAATCTATCCTACGGATAAAATTGAGAATATAGCTATTGAGTTAATAATAAATAATAAATCAATTGTAGTATGTTCCGCTTACTCCCCAAAATACTCAACAAGTTTTGGAAACGATATTTGTAAGCTAACATCAAACAATAGCGAGTTTATAATTCTAGGTGATTTTAATGCCAGGCATGTTTGTTGGAATTGCCCATCAAACAATTCCGCCGGTAAATCATTGTTCGATATACATAGCCGATCGAATTTCTACATTCTCCATCCAGATTCACCAACATACTATCCCTATCAACGAAATCGGAATCCATCTATAATTGATTTAGTAATTACCAATTCGAACCTTAAACTCTCTGTTGATGTGTTGGAGTTTGGATTTCCGTCTGACCATCGTCCAGTTATTTGCTCTATTGATCGTTCTGTTGCGAATACTATCGAATCGTGCTTCTATAACTACAAACGTACAAACTGGAATAAATTCAGAACTCTTATTAATAACAGTATCTCGATACGCAGCGAGCTTTTCAGCAGTAAGGCATCAGTTTCTAAAGAAATCGAAAACTTTACTTCCTCCGTTTTGCACGCAAGGGACTCTTCTACTCCCAAAGTTAACAGTTGCTTCAACTACAATTTGCCAGCTGAAATAATAAAATTCATAAAGGCCAGAAGGTCATACAAAAGAAAGAAACAACGTGCAGGAAATGCTACGGAGCAAATTCACTATGAACAATGTGTTAAATTGTTAAGCAAAATTATTGACCAGAAGATAAAACTTCATCGTAATAAAGAGTGGTCGAGCTTTCTAACAAAAATGAAACCTGGAGATAAATCTTTTTGGAGAGTTAGTAGAAGTCTTCGAGGTAAAGGTAAAAACAAAGTCCCTCCATTAAACCACTGCAATAATAAAATAGTAACTGATATGGAAAAGGCGGAGTTACTTGCAGAAACCTTTGCTAAATCCAACGGCATCACTTCACATTTTAAACATTCAATAGATAAAAAGGTATATTCATTGGTTAAAAAGGTCAAAAATGAAAACCCGGATATAGATTCCATCATACCAACTTCCTTAGCTGAAATTCGCGGAATTATTTCTACACTAAAGTCCTCAAAATCCCCCGGATTCGATGGTATTTCCAATGTGTTGATTAAAAATCTACCTGAAAAGGCTCTTAAAGTTATTGTAAATATAATAAACAGTTGTCTTCGGCTGAATTATTTCCCTGAAAGCTTTAAGGTTGCTAAGGTAATCGCCATTCACAAACCCAATAAACCCAAAACGGACCCCTCAAGTTATAGACCTATTAGCCTTTTAAGCAACTTGTCTAAAATCTACGAGAAAGTGATTCATACTAGACTTTATGATTTTTCTGCCGAAAATGCTTTGATTTCTGACGTTCAGTTTGGTTTCAGAAAAGAGCACAGCGCTGTCAACCAAGTTCACCGAATAATTAATTTAATTAAACGCAATAAAAGTGCCAAACGATCTACAGGTCTTGTGCTTTTGGACATTGAGAAAGCGTTTGACACTATTTGGCATAATGGACTAGTATATAAATTGCTAGTTAACAATGTTCCCAAATATCTATGTAAAGTTGTTTTAAACTTTCTGGAGGCACGATCATTCATTGTGTCAGTCAATTCAGCCAATTCGTCTCCAAAACTACTTAACACTGGACTTCCCCAAGGATCTGTACTGTCTCCATTATTATTTTCCATTTTCACATCTGATTTTAAAACACCATCTTATATTAAAACGGCTTACTATGCGGACGATACGGCTTTAATCACCTCCAGCAAGCTTACGAAAGCCTTACTAAAAAAGATGGAAAAAGGATTAACAGCTTGCAGCAAATACCTTACTAAATGGAAAATAAAAATCAATCCAGCCAAAACCCAGGCAATTATATTCCCTTTTAATAAATCTCCCAAACGTCTGCCCAGACGTTGTCTAAACTTTGGTAATGAGAGAATTACTATATCTGGTAGTGTAAAATATCTAGGCGTCACACTTGATAAAAAACTCACATTTGGCAAACACATTGATGATATCCGCCAAAAGGTGCTCAAAACTATCACTGCTTTATGGTCACTACTTCACAGAAACTCGTATCTCAATCACGAAAATAAAAATCTGCTATTCAAAAGTGTAATTAGACCTTCTATTACATACGCGTGTCCAATTTGGTGCATAGCAGCAAAATAGCACTTGAAAAAGTTGCAAGTTCTTCAAAACAAATGCCTAAAGATGATAAATAATAAGCATTGGAGATACTCTACATCTATACTCCACAACGAAACAGGATACATGAAATTGGAAGAATTTCTTGCCATGCTTAATTCTAATTACATGAACAAAGCAAAATATTCTCCTTATCCGCTGATAAGGTCTTGCTGCGAATAAGACTTTTATTAATACTTCAATCATTAGAATTATCAAATTGGAAGTCGTATGTTTATCGTGGCTATTCCCGCAATATCCCTGTATAGTCATACATATTCCAAAATATTTGAACTGATTATGATAATGTATATAAAGGTTTTATCCTAATTTTCCCTTTAAAAATATATAGATAAATATAGATTGAAACATATTGTTAATATCTCTGATGAATAATCTTATTTGTAGCAATATCTAAAAGATAAAATCTCATCCAAACATTGTAATTATAATGAGAAATGAAGACTAATAAAGACGAATTCAAAAATTGAAATTGAAAATCTATAGAAATAAAATATTGCAAAAAAATTTCAATAGAAATACAATTTTGCAAATATTTTCTATAGAAATAAAATTTTGCAAAAACTTTCTCTAGAAATAAAATTTTGTAACAATGTTCGATAGAAATAAAATTTTGACAAAATTTTCTATAGAAATAAAATTGTGACAAAATTTTCTATAAAAATAAAATTTTGACAAAATTTTCTGTAGAAATAAAATTTTGACAAAATTT